>NC_134470.1:18077103-18128103 GCF_964194025.1 Convolutriloba macropyga
AATTTAAGCACCATGAAAAGTTTTTATGTTGCCATCTAACCACCTCTGATGTTGAAATTTGGACTGATTTGCAATAATACCGAACAAACCAGTTATTTCATGAGCAATAAGTTTTTTTTTCAAAATTTCAACCCTTTATTTGGATAACATATCAACTATATGTATTTTCAATTTTCTTAAATGACTGTTGTATGAGTAATTATTTTCCAAAAGATCCAAGAGTGGCTCAACTGATAGTAAATTTCTTCCAATTTTTGTGGCACTAAAATTTCAATTCGACTTGAGTTTTAGAACTTTTCATGAGTGTACATGAGGGAACTATTCCGGTTTAAAACATTGAACAAAATCTGATTCTCTCAACAATTAACCGGCTTGCAGCGCGCCTAATTGTTGAAATCAAAAGTTAAGAATTATGATTTTGGTTTTTATGTGATTGTTTGTGGCGAATGTTTGAGCCATTTTAGTTTTTTCCGTGATTTTAGGTACTTTTTTCTCTTCTGGTTTTGGTTGTTTGACGTATGAAACAAAGAAAAGCTGACAACTTTGACCGCTTCAAATAAGTTTAAAGATGTCGATTATATCTAATTGATTTATTACGGTTTATCAGTCTAAAAAGTGTTATGTTAACGAAACTCGTAGGATACGATTATAATTTTTCATTGACAACTAGTTGAAAGTAAAAAAAATATCAAGGTTTTTAAGTACTTAGATACAACTAATTTTTTTAATTGTCTGTACGTTCTAAATATTCTAAATAATATTACAACGTCTACACGTTCTTCATTGTCTATAGGTTGAACAATTTGTATTATTTTAGACGTCTTGGTTTCCGTCTCTCGAGCGTTTTAATTTTATCGAAACCCATTGTTCGAAAATTTTTGCGTTCTCCGCGGTATTTTATTGTTGCGGGCTGTTTTATTTTTTTTTTCTGTAGCCTGAGAAAGCCAAAAAATTGAAAGATTGCAGATTCTATAAATTTGTTTTTTTTTCATATTTTGTTTCAATGATTTTTGGTATTTTTTCAGGTTCCGTAATTTTGCTATATTAATCAAAATTAATTGCGATTTTTTGAGTCATGATTAAAATTCTTTTCAATAGTGTTATTTTGTGCCGTATAAGAGTCATTTATGAGTCATTAATAAAGTAGAGTCACCAATGTTTTTCTATGTTTTTCATATTGAGACACTTTTTTTTCTTTTTTACATTCTCAATTGTTATCGTCGTTTTAAACGTTTATCAATTGTTTCAGAAAACTCAACATATTGCTTTTCTCTCCCTTTATTTCACATACTCTCGTTTAATTTGATTTTACTTACTTTACAATGTCTATTATGTACTTTCCTAGAGTTCGTAATTTCAAGAACCCCTCCAAAACATTTTTGGATGCATTTGACAGCGCTGCAGCTGCAGCTTTATGATAGGAGATTTTATTTTTCATCTCTAACATTTCCTTGTTTTCTACAATTTGAAATTTTTGAACTCAAATACATTTGTAATTGATTTAGTTAAACTGCGCTCGCCAATTTTTTTCATTTTGACCGGCTAAAATAGTTTTTTCATTGCAGGTCATTTTGAAGCAAATGTTGATATAAAATGGCAATTGGTACATAATTTTCAGCCAAAAGCGAAGCAACTATGACAAACAAGTTGAATACACTTCCTTTACTCGACTAAACTACTGCAAAACTGACACAAAGTTGGTTTTAACAAAGATGTAGTTAGTGTAATTAGAACCCTTCCCCGAGTGCAAGGTAAATTTAAAATATTTTCGTCCATTTTTTTGTAATTTTTTGTAATCGTTGCGTGCGTCTATGATCAAGAGGAATCGTGAAAAACCTTTTTACTCAGGAAGTTTTTAAAGATCTGAAAGCCTAATTTTCTCTTTCAAGGAAAATATATACAAGAGGAAATCACAGTCAGTGTTTGTCACTGCTCTTTAATACTGGATTGAGATTCAGTCTAGTTTGTGATACCTTCCTTCGGAAGAATTGTTCTAGAATTTTAGATGCAGCCAGAAAATTTCAATGGAAATCACTGTGATAAACAAGAGGAAATCACAGTCAGTGTTTGTCACTGCTTTTTTGCATTTAAATAACTCATTCAGAGTTTGGTTGCATTCAAAATCGCAATCAAAATTAATTGCAATTTTTTGAGTCATGATTAAAATTCTTGTCAAAAGTGTTATTTTGTGCCGTATAAGAGTCATTTATGAGTCATTTTTTGCTTCCATAAACAGTGAAGTTTGATCTGTGAGTTCAATTTTTTCTTGTGTCTTTTTGTGTGAAATAGGGTTCTATCTTATTTTTCTAGCTCAATCATTTGTTGTTTTTTACTTGAAATTCGTGTGACTACATGTTAGTTGAATTCATTTGTTCTATTTATTTCAATTTTCCATTTTGTTCCATTTGACAGCGCTGCAGCTGCAGCTTTATGATAGGAGATTTTATTTTTCATCTCTAACATTTCCTTGTTTTCTGCAATTTGGTTTTTTTTGAACTCAAATACATTTGTAATTGATTTAGTTAAACTGCGCTCGCCAATTTTTTTCATTTTGACCGGCTAAAAAAGTTTTTTCATTGCAGGTCATATTGAAGCAAATGTTGATATAAAATGGCAATTGGTACTTAATTTTCAAACAAAAGCGAAGCAACTAGGACAAACAATTTGAATACACTTCCTTTACTCGACTAAACTACTGCAAAACTGACACAAAGTTGGTTTTAACAAAGATGTAGTTAGTGTAATTAGAACCCTTCCCCGAGTGCAAAGTAAATTTAAAATATTTTCGTCCAATTTTTTTGTAATTTTTTGTAATCGTTGCGTGCGTCTATGATCAAGAGGAATCGTGAAAAACCTTTTTACTCAGGAAGTTTTTAAAGATCTGAAAGCCTAACTTTCTCTTTCAAGGAAAATATATACAAGAGGAAATCACAGTCAGTGTTTGTCACTGCTCGTTAATGCTGGTTTGAGATTCAGTCTAATTTGTGATACCTTCCTTCGGAAGAATTGTTCTAGAATTTTAGATGCAGTCAGAAAATTTCAATTTTGTTGAGTAAATTCAGAGTTTGGTTGCATTTAAATAACTCACACATACCTTAATTATCTAGTTATTTTTGGTTCAATTTTTATCCCCTGGGATTCTTTGCTATTACTGATTTCTGATGCTTTTTTGCTTCCATAAACAATGAAGTTTGATCTGTGAGTTCAAATTTTTTGTGTGTCTTTTTGTGTGAAACAGGGTTCTATCTTATTTTTCTAGCTCAATCATTTGTTGTTTTTTACTTGAAATTCGTGTGACTACATGTTAGTTGAATTCATTTGTTCCATATTTCAAATTTCAGTAGAATCTGCATAGGAAACAGTTTGGCCTCCTTGTACACTAATGACGTATTTGTGAACCAAATTTTAATGGTTAGCAGTATATAGCACTGCAAACAGTTACTTCAATATCAAGCAGGGTAAAAACGTGCTTAATTTGTTTTATTTTTCATTTTTTGGGGGTTCCTTTTTAAAGATTAAGAGTTAAAAAAATGCAAATGCTTCAGTTTTACTGAAATTTGCAATTGTAACTGGCCACAATTAAAATCCTGTGAAAAACGCACAGTATCAGATACAGTAAATTTTAACAGTGAGTTCAAAATCAAACAAAATTACGCGACCATTGTCAATGCTCTCAAAAAAAGGAAAACAAAAACAAACAGATGAAACAATTGCAAAAGGAATACAGTTATTTACAAAAAAAATGAGACAACTGGTTTATGTGGGTATCATTGGATCACATTTTGTTGACAATTTCTCGATAAACTGAAAAATCAAGAATTACGGATCTTTTTCAATTGTTCCCCCACCCTAGTACGCTATGCGGCCCCCAGTTACGGAGCGAGTTAAATACAGTAACTTGCTATTTAACAAAATGGCTTGTGCGTATGGGGTAAGCAAATAATATGTAACCACGATGATTGGGGGTGCTCAAACCTAAACGATTTCAGACGTCTAGAGCAAAGATTGCAAACATTGAGATCAACATCTGAACAGAAAGTAGAATATGATCCGCAGAATGTGGCAAAACACCACATTTTTCAATCAGTTTAAAAATTGGAGGAATACGTTTTACACTTTTATGTCTTCTTTGAATTCTAAACGTGGTGTCCTCTAGAATAAAAACTGCAGCTTTATCCATGACACTTATGTATTGTTAGAGTTATAGCACAATCTCTAAAGTGGACTACTTATATCCAACAATTAATTTAATCAACACCTGTTGCGATAATAACAGTTAATTAAACTGCCTGTGTAATAGATTTTAATGCCTGATCGACACTGGAAAAACACTTCAGCATTAGACTACAAGTTTATCACACTCTTTTATCGCCACTGTTACTAAGTAAACAGTGAAGATAAAAGAGTGGTGATAAACTCGTAGTCTAATGATGCAAACAGTTTAATAAAATTGTAGTCTAAAAAACTTTTGCGTGGTGTGTTGTGTGTGGTTTCTGTGTTGTGTGTGTCCGTGCGTGTGTGCGTGTGTTTGTGCGTACTTGCGTGCGTGTGTGTGTGTGCGTGCCTGTGCGTGTGTGTGTGTGTGTTTGTGGTTGTGTGTGTGTAAGTGTGTGTGTGTAAGTGTGTGCGTGAGTGAGTGTGTGTGCGTGTGTAATTGTGGTTGTGTGTTAGTGTAAGTGTGTGTGTTTGTAAGTGTGTGCGTTTGTGTGCGTGCGTGTGTGTTTGTGTGCGTGCGTTTGTGCGTGGGTACGTGTGTGCGTGCGTGTATGTTCGTTTGTGTTTGTGTGTGTGTGTGCGTGCGTTCTTGTTTGTGTGTGTGTGTGTTTAAGTGGTGTGTGCTGAGTGTGGTATGATGTGTTTATGGTGTGTGTGTGTGTGGTTTGTGTGTGTGTGTGGTGTGTGTGTAAGTGGTGTGTGCTGAGTGTTGTGTGAGTGTGTGTGCGTGCATGTGCGTTTGTGTATATGTGTGTGGATGTGTGTTTATGTGTGTGTTTGTATTTGTGTACGTAAGCGTGAGTGTGTGTGTGTGTGCGTGCGTGTGTGTGTGCGTGTGTGTGGGTGTGTGTGCTTGCGTGTGTGTGTGTGTGTTTGTGTACGTGCCTGTGCGTGTGTGTGTTTCTGGTTGTGTGTGTATGTGTGTTTGTAGTTGTGTGCGTGAGTGAGTGTGTGTGCGTGTGTGTTTGTGGTTGTGTGTGTGTGTATGTGTGTGGGTGCGTGTATACGTGTGTGTGCGTGTGTGTTTGTGGTTTTGTGCGTGTAAGTGTGTGTGTTTTTAAGTGTGTGCGTGTGTGTACGTGCGTGTGTGTGTGTCTGTGTGCGTGGGTACTTGTGTGCGTGCGTGTCTGTTCGTGTGTGTTTGTGTTTGTGTGCGTGTGCGTGTGTCTGTGTGTGTGTGTCTGTCTGTGTGTGTGTCTGTCTGTGTGTGTATCTGTGTGTGGAAGGAGGGGCATGAGGACAAAACAAAGAACAGATCCGAAGAAATATCACTTACCTTTGAGAATGTAATTGTCCACAAACAATCAAAATGAAAAACCAATAAGAATGTGTTCAATTTTGAAATGATCGCTACATGTGTTGATTAAAAAAATTACCACACGGTTGACATCGCCCTCGAAGTTATCATAACACCTCGGCATCTCCTCGGAGTTTGATAACTTCTCGGTGGCGATGACAACCGTGTCACCGTTGTGATGTTTTTAAACTGACTGCTTTCTGAAATCAAAAGTCAAACAAAACAAAAAGAAAATAGCGGCAATACCTCACGAAAATTTTCTGCGCCGAGCGTAATTTTTGTTGTATTATCAACTATATTTAACCCTAAGTTGAAAGGTCACCTGGTTTCATAAAATTTACCAGAGGCGATCATTCGAGAGGCAGGAGCGAGATTGTTGCTGAGGGTGAAGTGTCTCCAGTGACGACTCATGCCATCTCAAGTCAGCCGATGTCTGGTTAGTACATGCAAAAACGAGTGTTTTGACCTTGATAGATGAATGAGAAGACCAAAAAAATATCGGGATCTTTTTGTCTCTGGTTGTATGTGTGTTTCTGGTTGTGTGTGTATGTGTGTGTGTAGTTGTGTGCGTGAGTGAGTGTGTGTGCGTGTGTGTTTGTGGTTGTGTGTGTGTGTGTAAGTGTGCGTGGGTGCGTGTATACGTGTGTGTGCGTGTGTGTTTGTGGTTTTGTGCGTGTAAGTGTGTGTGTTTTTAAGTGTGTGCGTGTGTGTACGTGCGTGTGTGTGTCTGTGCGCGTGGGTACTTGTGCGCGTGCGTGTCTGTTCGTGTGTGTTTGTGTTTGTGTGCGTGTGCGTGCGTTTGTGGTTGTGTGTGTGTGTATGAGTGAGTGTGCGTTTTTGTGTGTGTATGTGTCTGTGTGTGTGTGTGTCTGTCTGTGTGTGTATCTGTGTGTGGAAGGAGGGGCATGAGGACAAAACAAAGAACAGATCCGAAGAAATATCACTTACCTTTGAGAATGTAATTGTCCACAAACAATCAAAATGAAAAACCAATAAGAATGTGTTCAATTTTGAAATGATCGCTACATGTGTTGATTAAAAAATTACCACACGGTTGACATCGCCCTCGAAGTTATCATAACACCTCGGCATCTCCTCGGAGTTTGATAACTTCTCGGTGGCGATAACAACCGTGTGGTAATATTCATGATTGACTGTAAATTAATGGAAAAATTTGAAGTTGTCACCGTTGTGATGTTTTTAAACTGACTGCTTTCTGAAATCAAAAGTCAAACAAAACAAAAAGAAAATAGCGGCAATACCTCACGAAAATTTTCTGCGCCGAGCGTAATTTTTGTTGCATTATCAACTATATTTAACCCCAAGTTGAAAGGTCACCTGGTTTCATAAAATTTACCAGAGGCGATCATTCGAGAGGCAGGAGCGAGATTGTTGCTGAGGGTGAAGTGTCTCCAGTGACGACTCATGTCATCTCAAGTCAGCCGATGTCTGGTTAGTACATGCAAAAACGAGTGTTTTGACCTTGATAGATGAATGAGAAGACCAAAAAAATATCGGGATCTTTTGTTTGTGCCCCCCCCCAGTACGTTATGCGCGCCCCACTTACAGAGCACGTGCCATAGTAAATCATTATGTCAAAATATGGAACGTGCGTCTGGAGGGTGCAAATAATATGCGCCCACTAAGCTGGGGGGGGGGGGGGGGCACAAATATCGGATCACATACCCCCACTCAACGCTTTTTACCCCTTTCTGGTTGGTATTGAACAGTGATTTAATGATAAGAGTGCTGACGAAAAAAGTGAAAACTTTAGCATAGAGTCTGTTGCCTGTAGTAGTAGAGAACTTAAATTTTCTGGACACTAGGGAGACAGAAAAACCAATTATATGTGTTTTTTTGGGTTTTTCGTGCCTTTCCTATTTTAGCAGTTGGCTTGCTATCAGTAGCAGAATTCTGCAAAAAATGCTATCAATCCGTGTTTTAATAGGGCAAGTTAATGTGGGTTTTCCTATTATAGCCCCCCCCCCCCACTAAATTATAGATTATAGCCCCCATTATGGTATGTTTACCATGATTGGGGGGACTATGGGTTATCTGACCATTAAGATTGGGGTGGGGGGGGGGGGGCTCTAATGGGAACGACCCGTTAATGTTTAGTTATAAGCGAGACTGTCAAATCGGAATCCTCCTCACCAACAACAGTGAACAACAAGAGTCTGAGGGAGCAAGCGAGCAGGATGAGCAGGGCAAGACCAACTTCACCCCAGCCCAAGAGCAAACGCATCCCGAGGGACAAACTGACAGTAGCCGATGTATTCGACTCCAAAACCGGACTGCCCAGGCTGGATGTTCTCCGGAACCATATGAAGGTCTGGAGATCCGTCGCTAAAATTTTAATCTTTAAATAAATCGACTAAGCGGTTGTACCCGGGTTGCTCATCACACAAAATTCTTAGTAGTCAAACTAGATCATATATGATTCTTAGTGATCATACAAGGATCATATATGATTTCCTGGTAATCATACAGGGACCATAAAAAAATTTCAAAGCCTAAAAACTGTTTAATTCTCATTTTCTATCGAAGTTGAAGAAATTTCTTGGAAATCATACAAGTTCATATATGACACATAAAACATTGACTGGTACCAAAAAATCCCGTATAATATAGTCAGAGGACATAATAAAATATTATATCGCATTTGCAATCCACGTTTGATTCTTTGTGCGCGCTTAAAGAATAACTTTGCAATTTGAACATATTAACAAAACCAAATTGAAGTTCTATGCCAAAAAAATTTTTTTCTATGTTTCCTATAAATGATCATTTATACGTATCAATTGGTTTCAGAGAGTATCAAATCTTTATTATCTATTTGGACCTACTCTTTTATGTATTTCCCAACTTTGCTAATTGCTGTCCATGATGAATAAAACGGTATTAATGTCATTTTCGAATCAGTACCTCAAAGTGTGATAGGAAAGCCACCAGCCAGTACTCCACTTTGTGTAGGAACTTCCTTTGGGATTGAGTCTTTTATAAAAAGAGATTTTTTACTGAAAGATGCTTAAGATTTAAAATCCTGACTTTTTAATTGGCTTTTTTCACTCTTTAAACGTTGTTTTAAATCCACATCTTTGTCGTTCTGCTACACAATAGCCCTCAGTGGGGCCTTGGCCAGAATGCGCCATCTAAGTGCTCTTCTATCAAAAGCAAGAGCAACCGCTGATGAAACTTCACAAGGTCAACAATATTTTATTTAAGTTCAAAACAAATGCAAACGTTTTTGAACTCAAAACGGGAGGAATTTGATGTCAGAGCCAGTTAGACCAATAGTTATAACAATCAATCCAAGATCAACTCATGTGCAATTTGCCCGAGCTATGAAGACAAAATTCCCATAACTGAAAATACAACGAATTAGAGAATTGCCAAGCTCATTCGATTTCTTTATCCAACCGGAAAACAAAGCCTCCAGAGATAGTCTCATGTCAAGTATAAACCTACAACAAGTATTCCCAAACGCAATTGTAATCGCAAGAAATACACTGCCAAAAGCCAATCCAAACCAAGCTTTGTTATAGTCAATGTGCATCACATCATCCAGAAAGATGAAATAAAGGAGGAATTCTTGAGCAATAACGGAATGAATGTAGTAAAAATGTCAAGGATTATACGCCGAGCAAATGGAAAACCTAAAAAACTTATCAGAGTAATAACCGATTCGACAAATCATGTTTCAGCTGCACAACAGCACGGTGTATAGATTGGTTGGCCGATCTACAGATGTGAACCAAGCAAAGAACCGCCACATGTTAAACAAAGCTTCAAGTGTCAGAAATATGTATACTCCGCCAATCAGTGTAAAAACGAGCAGCGTTGCCTGTCTGTAAAAACGTGTGTAAAAACGAGCAGCGTCTGCGATTCTCAGGCCAGCACACAGTAAAAACCAAACCAAAAGAAAAAGCCGAGAGTGCTAATTGTGGTGGATGGCGCGCATCTGTGTACAGAGGATCTTCCTCTTACCAAAACGCAGTTTTTGAAGCCACAAAGAGAAAACAAGATATCAAGTACTCACTATTCGCAAACAGACAACCCGAAATGTTACACCCAAACCCAACTGTCTCGGCAATAAACATAAGTGTTCTGGTTGCTGAAGTACTCAGCAAAATCCGATCAACCTTCAACACAATGTCTTACAGTGATATCATCAATGTTGTCAGTATTAGTGCAAGCAGAGTTTTCGGTGATAAATTAGATGGTCAAAAAGTTTATGACAGCATCAAAAATGCTCAATAATAATTTCACGAATGTTCCAATGCAATAAATTTCAACAAACAGCCATCAATTCAGCCAAAATGGATAAAATCAAAATTATGCAGTGGAACTGTCGAGGCCTGTCTAATAAAATATCAGAACTTGTTGTATTTTTGATGGAAAAAGATATTGATATTGTGTGCCTGGATGCAGTCAAGAGCTGGCATAATGAAGAAACAGTAGTTACAGAAATGATAGCAAGTAAGTCACATGGCCCAATGATTTTAGCAGAGAAGGGAATGACAATAATAGAAGTTAAACAAGAAAAATCTGATAGAAACGTTTAAAACGCTGAGGAAAAGTTTTTGAAATAATAAATCTTACTTTGAATTACCTGTCGTTGCGAAAACGATAGCAAGTGTTATAGCTCTTTACTGGTCATCGCTGTGTTATAGCTCTTTACAATTCACCAGGTCGGGTTTTGAATCGGTCATAAATTTATGAAACCTATATGAAAAACGTTTATCTGCGAGGATTTCAACACTCCACACCCGGAGCTGAATTGCACATATTATACTGGAAACGGTGATAAAATACTTGAAACGATAGAAACTGGAACTTTTAAGTTTCTAAACAACGGTTTTCACACGAATCAATCACATCAAGCAGCGTGTCGAAATATGCTTGATATTAACTTCACCGATCAATCAGTCTTCAAAATCTTTGATACATTTTATGTTTCCAATGACTTTGGTAGTGACCACAGTTCAACCATTACAACCTTGAACATAGTAATTCAGAACACATTGCATTTGAAGGCAAAAAAATAACTTCAAAAAATTCAACCAGACTGTCACACAATAATTTGAAAACTCTGTGATCTTTTCACCAGTCAATCAAAAAACCGAATTGCATCAATTTAATGAAATACTTGTATAGATAAGTCAGTGCTCGCTTCAGAAGTCGTATATCCTACAAAAGAGATTTCTCTTTGGACATGAAAATACTAAATTTATCCGCGAAAAGAAGAAAAATAGAGAAGAGAGCTGAAAAGAACAAACGGAGAACAGTATAAATCCCTGAAAAAGGAAAAAAAAATTCTCCAAAGAGAAATAAAGAGGTCCGTGAAAAAATCGGAAAAAATCAAACAATCAAAATTGATTGCAATAGCTCAAAATAAGGGGAGCAAAAGTTTTTGGAAAGCAGTTAAAGCATTATGCGGTGATTCAAAAATAACAATTGAAACCGAACAAAGAGTTGAAGTCTCACATAAACAACTCAGAGCAACAGGAGACATTCAGAATTGAGGAATATTCAAAACTCTTCTACAAGATGCAATGAAAAATCATAAAAACGAAAGCTTGGAACTAAATGAGCACTTCGAGAAATTGAAAAAGAGACAAAAATGTTTCTTCAATACAAAATATTGAACCAAATAACCTCTGTGTTATAAAAGTAGACATTATGATCAAATTCTGAACAAAACAAGTAGATCAAAGCCAGGAAAGAATCGGTAATAACATTCTGAAGAGGTTATTTAAATGCCTCAAGGCGTACATTTGTCTCCTGATAACTAGCTCAATGAACAATTCTTATGTTCCAACAACATGGAAAGAGTCACAAGTCAAAAAGTTACCAAAGCCGAACAAAAACAAAAAAGATGCAGAAAATTACAGACCAATCAGTCTAACTAATTGCTTTGCAAAAGTTTGTGAAACTGTAGTAAAGAATATTGTCCTAAGGCACTGTGAAAACAATGGTGTCCTCAGTGAAATGCAAAGTGCGTATAGACGAAACTGCTGCACAACTGATAACCTGCTCAAACTCACTCAGCATGTAAGCATTTCAATGGTAGGAAATGATGGGATTGGTCTGCCTAGATATCGATAAAGCGTTTGATGCAGTGTTGAGACTAGGACTTCAAAACAAACTGCAAAAAATTGATGTGCATAAGTTGGTGATAGAATCGGTTAACTCGTTTCTCTCTCAAAAAAATATCTTCGTTGAACTAATAACTCAAAAAAGCACAACATTTTCAACACTAGCTGGAGTGCCTCAGGGCAGCGTCTTTGCATCAATACTTTTCCTGGTTTATGTCCGTGGCATTCCAGATTTACCTCCACAAGTTTCTCAATTTGCTGTTGATTTTGCCCGTTACTACAGGTCGCACTCCTGCAGAATATTTCAAGAGAAACTTCAGTGACAAATTAATCAAATGGGCGAAAAACTGAAAATAGGAATAAATCCTACCAAAAGAAATTTTATGCTTTTTTTTAAATTACTTCGAAGAAAGTTACCAGTCCAAATCTTTTTATCAATGGTACACAAATTGAAGGCGCGAATTCAATCAAATTTGGTGGCGTAAACTTTACCCCGCAACTAAAGTGGAGGGAACACTGCAAAAGTTTGGTGGCAAGAGCAAACAAAAGAATCTACCAATTATGGCGGCTCAGTCAGATCAACATTGATGAAGAGTGCTTGCTGACCTTTTATAAATCATGGGTTTGACCTCTATTTCTCTATGCGAATGCCTGCTGGATTGTACAATCTGATTCAGTTCTCAACAACATACAACTGACCCAAAACAGAGCCTTAAAAATATGTATGAGGAAACCCCGCTGGTACAGTGTCAAAAAACTCCATGAAGAGGCCCAAATACCTGCTGTAAGGGATATTCAGATCAGACTAGAAAATGAGTACCTGAAACGCGAAAAAAAAGATCGAATCAGTACTTGAACTCATAGAGAAAAAAAAAGACAGCGTCCGAAAAACAGTTATCAAATCACATTGGACCATCTGTCCTGCTAATGCTCTTTAGATTTAATTTCGACAAGATTGTCGTATAAACTAATGACGACAAAATACTGTCGTCACTTACAACAATCAGTGTACAATGAGCTAGCAGTTTACAATTTTGGAACGAAACAAATAAAGCATTGGAAAGTAGTTCGAATCGTAGCAACAGCTTGCTGTCTTCTATTTTTCACTTCATCTAAATTTCCATTTCCTAGATCGTAGAACAGCTATCAACCAATGAGTTATTGCCAGCCGCTTGCTTAGTTAATTCGGGGCAACTGCCAAACAAGCAACGTACTAACCCTGCAGCTAAGCCACCCGCTAACCTAATAAATTCGGGGCTTAGTTGTGAGAAACACGAGGAAAACAGCAGCAATTTACACAGTTTTACCTACTGGTAAAGCTTAATCGATTGGCATCACTCAACCAAGAAAATGTTATTATTGTTTACATTAACTCCACTGATATCTTTAACACAGTCAAGTTACAGTTATACAACTAATGACATATTTTAGTGCTATTCGCGGTTCTGTCCAGTGGTTTCAAGGTTTAGGTTAGCATATCACTTTTTACTGCTTTTTATTCTTCCGTTTTTACTTTTATTATTCTACACGCTTTAATTTTGCTTTTTGAAACTAAGTTGTTAACTGTTGCAACTTCACTTTTTCTTTTCTCTACTCAATTTATTTTAACGCGTCTTAACGCTTGCTTTCATGAACAGAATTACACTTTTTACGACTAAAACAATGAGTTATAGCTCAGTCCTCTAATTCTTTAATGAAACGGGACGCAGTAGTTCAATCCTCACAATGAGCGCAGCCCTATTCCGATTTTCATTTTTTTAATTCACTCTTGCTTCACTCACTATTTATTACTTCTTGAATTATTAATCATAATTAACGACTTTTTCTCCTAAGGAAAAATTTTGATATCTCAGCACGCATGGAAAAACGACGAGCTAATCAACTTCTACTAGTCTATCCAAGAACACTAAGAAAAAGAATAAAAACAAAGCCAGCAGAAGCCCTTCCCGGCGCTTGAATTGGCTCCCAGAAACAACAGCAATCAATTCGTTTTTAAAAGGAAAACTCTGTAAAAACAGGATCATAAACTCATCTTTCCGAAATCGAATTTTCTCTTTTACTTATTGATGCGCTTTAAATTGATTGAACTTGATTGTACATACATTATTCCCAACTTTGAAAATAATATTGTACGTTAGGGTCTTTTCGTGCATCACAAGGTGATGCCGGGGAATCACGTAGTTGATGCCTTACCGAATAATATTTAAAAAAAACATAAATGGAAAAAGATTTGCAAAAAATAGGTGTATGATTCTTGGTTATCATACTAGGATCGTATATGATTTCGTGGTAATCATACGAGAATCATATATGGTTTTTTAGTAAACATGCAAGGATTGTACTAGGAAATACATTATGATTTGTATGGCATCATATATGATCCTTGTATGACCACTAAGAAGTGGCGACCCGATTAGCCACTAATTTTCAAAAAAATGCCACATGAGCATGCCCTTTTTTTCAGTTTTCTAAACACCTACTAGGAACAAAAAATGACAACAGGAAAATTTCTCCAATCAACTTGTTTACTCATTTTCACCTCGTCCAGAAGTCGGAACAAAAACGACGTGTGAAATTTTCTCTATATTCGGCTTTTAATCTAAGAATTTGTCGGCATCTTTGTATGTTCAGTTTATTTGTCTTAGAAAATTAATTTTCTTAGAAAATTTAATTGTCTTAATGACTTAGAAAATTGTCAGTATGTTCAGTATGTCTGGCTTTAGACGTAGGAAATTTTTTGTTATTTTCGGTCTGGAAAGCAAGAAGTCTTCTGTATGTTTGCATGTTCGGTTTCGCAATAGTCAATGTGTTCGGTTTTAAACGGAAAAAAATTGTCAGTGTGTTCAGTTTCAAACATCAGAATTTGTCGGTAAATCCTGGATAACATTTGTTTTTTTATGAAAAGTATGCACATTTTTTGAGACCTTTTCTTAGACTCGTTGAAAAAGATTGAACAAATTTGAAATTTATATAATTTTTTTGTAGATGATTTCAGATTCACAAAGGTAACATAATTAATGAAAAATTATTTAGATTAAGTCCATTAAATCACATTTACAGTTGTGATAGAGTTTTGATATGCTTGTGCGAAGAAAACTATATCAGTCGTTTCTTCATGATCTTTTGTGGTTTGAATCCAAACATACCAACGTTTTCCTGCGCTTGAAATCTGAACGTGTTGGCAATACCTCAGGAAAAACGTAAGGGCTTTCGTGGTTTTTGTATAACTAAAAACAAAAGTGCTGACAATTTTCTTGCCTTTACAATGAACAGTTTTTGGACTAGGCTTACTCGCTTGCAATCTCCTTCCAATACCTTTTGGGCTTCTATGAAGATAAGAGATGTAATTTGTAGTAGATAAGAGATAAGTTTATTGCAAAATATGTTTTTTGGTCATTGTTATTTTTGTTTGTAAATAATTTTTCTCAAATGAAGTCGGTTTTCTTTAATGCAGTTTTTTATTCTACCGACCGAATTATCGGCTGATACTTTTCTACCCTAAAAATGGGGTGAAAACGTAAAGCTCGATGAGCATTGAGTAGTTTAGTTGCCTTGGACTTTTATTAGTCTCTCTCTATGTGTAATATTTTTTTTCCCAAACGAAGTTTGAAGCAATTATATCAGTCCGGTTTGTCTTTTTTATGTGATTTTTTGCTTGACTGCCTTTTCTCAATTAACTTTTCGACCCCAAAGACGAGATAAAGAGGTAGCACCCATCGGGCATTAACTTCTCTTAGAGCCGTTCAGTTCACTAGTCTCCAATTATGCGATTCAGAGAAACCGTTTTGGAGATTTATTATTATGGCGCGAAGGGTGGTTCCTAGAGGTTGGCCCATCCCCCCAACCCTCTTCACTTCACCCCACAATCCCCACACCTGCACATCGTTCAGGCCGTAAGTGCCCCGTGCAGCCAAAGACCCCTTCCCCGCCTTTAACCACCCCCCCCCCCCCCACTGTTGCCCCCATCAGCCCCCTCCCCCAGTGCATCCCCCCGCTGCGCTCACCTCATGCCCCTTCAATTAGGCTAAAGCTAGCCTCACTTAACTGTAGCAAGCTTCTGATGAAGGCAACTGCTTGCCGCTCGTTTGAGAGAAACTCGCCCGACGTTAGTCGGTTATGTTTTATGTCTTTTGATCATCGACGCTGCTGAGAACACATTAAATTGTGAATTGTGCTGCACATAGCAATTTTTCAGGGTTGAGACACCCTTACTTCAACATCCCTTCCCCCAGTCGGGCTTCTCTGCGCTGCTTATGGCTATTATTGACAAAGCAAGCAACTCGCAGGTCGATGGGGATAAATTCGACAAACATTTTTCCATGATATTTGCCAGAAATTAGGATATATTAAACAAAAGTGACGGAAGGACGTAAATTGGTATTGGAATAACTTCCTACATTACTTCTGTCAATAATTTCCTACATCACTTCCCCCTTTAAATAACTTCCTATATTACTTCTCTTTAAATAATTTCCTGCATCACTTCTCCTTTAAATAATTTCCTACATTACTTCCCCCTTTAAATAACTTCCTACATTACATAAAAACTTTACGAATGAAAACTTTTTCAAACAATAAGTGGCAAACAGTTTTTCTGAAAATTATTTTATTTTCGGAGAAAATTGTTTGCAGTTTGTGTGCAATTATTTCCATTTGCAGTCTATGTAATGACCTCTATAACATTCGGTCAATTGACATGCCCGTACTTAACGCCAAGTCAATATCAGTACTGTGCAAGTTTAATTATAAGCCTAGTTAGCAGTACTGATTCTGAGCTATGGTCATAACACATTTTAGACTTGTCAGTCTTGCGCAAGTCTTGGCCAAGACATGGTAAGTTTTAATCCATGTCTTGAAAATTCTTAAAACTTGGCCAAGACTAGGCCAAGACTTGGTAGTCAAAAATAGCCAAAAAACATCAGGAATAGCCACGAAAACATCAAAAATAACGTACCGGGGGTGCATAGCGTACTGGTTGGAGAGGGGCACAATTAATATATGTACCCCCTCCCCCCAGAATAGTGGTCACATTTGAAGGTTGAGTAATATGAGCGCAGTTAGAGTTTAAAGCGCGTGATACGCTAGTTAAGTGAAAGACAAACAGTCGGTGATCTTTGTATGCGGGGGCACTGATCACTCAGGGGCTCATATGGAAAATATCTGGAAAATGATCTTTCAAAAACTGATGAAAATGGCTAAGAACCGGCTGAAAACCCAATAATATTGCTTACTCAGACCCTCGGGGTGCTTATTGATACTTTGAATGGCTTTGTGTTGTTTTCAGAGCACCCAAGGAATGTGGCGAAAAATGAACCCCGAATTGGTGGCACAATACAATTTTTTTTGGAATTCAAAATTTTCGCTCGAAATTTTTCGAAATGTTGGTTTTGGCTTTGGAATCAAATTGCAAGTGTTACCCAAGTCTTGTCAGACCTGTAAGATTAGAATTAAGACTTTACTAGTACCGAAAAATAGTAAAAGAGTTGCATTTAAAATTGCTTATTACTGAGTGTACTTGCTTTAACATCAATTGTTCTTCAATAATGAGTCTGTTGTTCATATTCCTGTGGTACTTAATCTTTTATTGGCATAAGTGACGAATCGTCTAATGGTGCATAAATTTCTCAAGCCAAAAATTCTATTCTATTTGCTTGTTTTAAACTTTTCGACTCTAATCTGTCGCAAAATTTTTGCTGAAATTTTGATTGGAAGCTGAAAGTTTTCGTTGGAAGCTGAAGATATAATACTGACCGAATGAAACAAAATAGTTTTTTAAACATTTCAAGCGTATTGAATGACTAAGTTTGTAATGTTTGTTTTTTTCTTCTCAAACAAGGCTGTAGATCTTTTTAATGATTATATCTTTTTGTATGCTTGATCATAGCTCAATTTGGGTCTGGACCAAAACCTGGGTTTTATCGTCTGGACAATTTGACTTGTCATCAAATGTACGGTGATGAAGTAGCTCTGCTTTATAGCTTGACCTTACGAGACTGAATTTCACACTAAAAACAGATATAGGAGAGAACCAAGCGAACGCGCTCTCCTTTCTTGCTGTTAACTTTAGAATGAACTGCTCTCAATATCGAGTTTTGATCATCTAAATTTTTCCAATAATACTATTTATCCTTTCAGTCAGAAGGTCGCTTGTCAGACAGCTGTGCACTGAAGGTCCTGAGAGAAACTACAGCTCTCTTCGGTCACGAGCCTAACCTGCTTGAAGTTGAGGCACCTGTCATCATATGCGGAGATATCCATGGCCAGTACTATGATCTGCTCAAGCTCCTCTCAATTGGAGGATCGGCAAGTGTGAACAGATACCTGTTCCTGGGGGATTACGTGGACAGAGGCATGTTCAGTATTGAATGTGTATTGCTTCTCTATGCGATGAAATTAGCTTATCCAAGGAATTTACTGATGCTTAGAGGTTAGAAGAGAATTTGCGCAAATATATTGCTGATTGAGCTATACGTCTCGATTTGGCCAGTTTTGATAAACATGGTCAGTAATATTGTATAAAAATGTATGCATGGTTTCGGATCCCTCATTTTAGCACGAAAAGGGTACCAAAACAACTGATATCAGGATTAGAGCTAAACTGATAACATCTCTCGCGTCCACTATATTGAAGGGTCAAACATTTTTTCTAAATATTGCTAATTTTTATTGTTTTTGCCAATGTATCTTTTGTGCCAACACGGTGGCCCCTAGTTTGTTTCGGTCTTGAGTATATGTTTAAATAAATTCTCGGATGTTGGTGACAGAGCAAATCAGTACTGCATCAATCCAAAAATATTCTGTTTTTCCTGGAAAGCCATTACTCTGTTCATGTCCTATTCTTACACTGCCTATTCTTCTGCCTATTTAGACTGCCAATTCTCTAATTTCGATTAAAACAAGCTGCAAGGAAAACAATTTTTTTCGCCCACCTCACGCCTACAAGGTTTGCTTTATGTGCGAATCGAACTTCCGCAAATGTCATTGTAGTTTCTGAAACGCTTGGAAAACGTGACCGCGATTACACAACAATTTTCTTTCTTCCATTTTACCCAATGCCAATTTACCCAATGCTGTTTTTCCCAATCTAAAATTACCCAAAGTTTTATGATCAATTAGTTCTACTATCCGATGTTCAGTTGTGATAGTGTCGTATCAAGTTCCACGGGCCTTTTAATTATAAAATCGGCTAAATAGTTGCTCTGGTAATTGTTAACAAAATAGTAAACTTAATTTTTCATTGGCTGAAATGCAGGTTGGGTATAATAGGATGGGGTAAAATGGCATTGAGTAACATAGAATTGAGTACATTGTCCTGAGACCCGTGGCCACTACTCTAAATTTGTCGTAATTACCTACAAGCTAGCTTTAAATATAAAGAGGGCGTATACTACTATCGTAATTACCAGTTATAAGCTTAGAAAGTATGACATTTTGCTGTTCAGACTTAGTTTTGGAGCATGAGTAATTTTCGCCTGGATCAGCTAAATGACCTCAATTAAATCATACTGAAGATAAACTGGGCATAAAGAAACTTAAAATACACTAATTGTGTATTGTTTCAGAACTGAATTGGGTTTTAACTTGTGAAATGTACTGTTTCAGCGCTGAAATGCTCTGAGACTCAGGTCCGGGTTATTAATGAGAAAAACAATTGTCCCCGACCAATGGGTCTTGAGATATTTTTGAAAAATGGCAAAACAAAGTTTGGCGGAAAATACTAAAATGCGGAAAGATTTGGGATGCTTTTACAGATGCTTTTTTGCCCCATTCCCGGTTGTCTTTTCTCAATCATAAATTTTTTATTCTAGCTGTAGCATTGTTCTTGCAAATATCTAAACCGACAAGTTGAAGACTTGCTTTATTGCGGTTCCTAAAAATTTATTTAAATAGCTGCTAGCGTGATTAGATAGCTACCCCTTCCAGAAAAGGTTTAAACTTGAAGGCACATCACAGACACGTACGGTGACCACTGTACACTTTTTTGCTTCAAAAATCGTGTTTTCAAAATATTTTTCCATTGAGCAAAAGTAAACTCCTGTGACAGCTGGGTTTGAGATATTTATTTAAAAAACGATTTGTAGCGATTCGGCGGAAAATTGCACAGACAAAATCAGGGAGTTCAATATTGTTTTTTATCTTCATTTTACTGCCCGAAGACCTGCCGGCAAAAAAATTGTTTGATCTCTTATCTTTAAAAATGAGCAAATTTAGTCAGAATTTTGTTGACAAAAACACTTCATTTGGTTTAATGACAGAATGTTCTATCATATGAAGAAAATGCCCATTGGTTGACTCTAATGGTAACTCATATTGCACTGAAACATAACCTATCATTCGGCTCACTGTACCTTGAGACTACAGTTACCCCTAATATATATTAAAAATTAAGTATTACCAGTCATGATATAAACTTGAATTCTCATCGGTAAAAAATTGGGTCAAAATCTAAACATCGTGAAATTTGGTAGGTAACCACGAATGTCGGCACTTGACGAAAGTTTTCACATTCAAAGACGAGTGTCTAGCCAAGTACAACGACATCATCTACAAGACATGCATGGAATCATTCGATGCACTTCCATTGGCAGCCATTGTGAACAAACAGTTCTTCTGTGTCCATGGGGGACTGAGTCCCAGAATCAAGAGAGTCTCCGAGATACACAAGATTGACAGGTTCAAGGAACCAAACAGACGAGGTCAGAAAAGCATCATACTAGAAATAGTAGTCGATAAGACCAAAAAATATAATGACTAATTATTTGCTCTCGAAGAAGATTGAAGTAATTATTGTGAATTTGTTGGGTTTTTTATGCTAAATTTTTGCTCGCCCATTTTGACATTTTGAGTGACTTTTCGCCCTTGAGTTTTTCATTTTGCATGATTTAAATTTCTCTCTTGTTTACACGTGTCAGAAGCTGAACAAGGAAAATTGCGCGAAAATAGGTGTAACTTTGATTTCTATTAGTGGTTATAGTGGTAAATAATAAATACTAATGACGTCATTTGAAGCCCACTTAGTGAATTTACTGATAGCCGCAAAGCGATAGCAAAGGCTATTATTGGCCTTCTTTTGGTTTTTACAATTCAAAGAATTTGAATTGTATTGGGGCGCTGTTTTAAGATCTGTTCACACATTTTCATGAATTTTGAAGTCAAATTGGAGTGGTGATTTTGGTCACGCCGAAACAGGAAATGGAGCGAAAAAGCGAGTGGTTTTGCGGCGTGAATTTTTTTCGCTCTAATTTTAAAGTAGAGTGAGAAAGCGGTGTTTTGTCGATTTTGTGGCATTCACAGCTCATTCTGGACCTAGTTTTTTGTTATAATCAAAATTACATATCTCACTAGTGGTTTTTTGTTCTCCCTAGCAGCATTTTGACATTGATTTTCTTTTTTTTTAATCTGATTTTTTTTAGAAATGGTTTTCCCAATTCACTCATTGTCCGTTCTAGACTTAGTTGTTTGTTAAGTCAATGAAAATTCTTTGAATTGTACGACAGGACATGTCCTGCTATGTTTTTTATTACGTCAACAGATTTTTTGTTGCGACCATATGATGTCACAATCACCACTAAAAATCAGCTTCATTTTTAACTCTTTTCGTGACGTCAATTCTTAACTCTTAGTTCTTTTTACTTTAATTCAAACAGATAAGGTCAATTTGGTGTGTGTCACGATAACGGAAGGGTATTTAAGGGCAGCTTATTGAATCAGCAATAACTCAAACATATTCTTAAACTGCATCAGCTCAGCATTTAAAGAAAAATTGGTATGTTTTTAACCATATTTTTGAGACTGCGAAACAGAATGCAACAGGTTCGAGCTCCGACTAGTCGTTCGAGAGCAATTCTTCCTATGTTAGTCGGTTATATTTAATTGCTCTCAAAAAAAGTTTGTAGCAATTATAATAGTCCTGTAGTCTTTGTTAATGCAATTTTCCGCTTGACCAGTTTTTGCTCAGAACCATTTTATTATTTGTCCTCCATAACGGGATAAACAGTTAGTCCTCTTAAAAACAACAGTTAAACGACATTGGCGTTTGTTTTGCTGCTCTTACTAAAAGAAAAAGTGGGCGACAAGATTTCAATTTTTAACTTTCACTTTTAATAGAGTTTTTATAGAGCCATTTGATGCACCTTAGTGAACTTAATGGCAGAATACAATGTAGCAGGCCAATATATCTTCAAAAAACTGCCGAAAAACAGGTTTCTACTTCTATCAAACAATATCAAACACCTATTTTCGCGCAATTTTCCTTGTTCAGCTTCTGACACGTGTAAACAAGAGAGAAATTTAAATCATGCAAAATGAAAAACTCAAGGGCGAAAAGTCACTCAAAATGTCAAAATGGGCGAGCAATTGTTTGATAGAAGTAGAAATTTGATGTGGAACAAATAAAATCAAGAAAAGCGTCTGACCTCAGTTAATTTTTGCTGTTATAGAATGAATACTGGGACAAAATCGTCGTAAGAAAACTACCACCATAACAACGGTTGAAAAAAGCGAATCGCAAATATTCCCAGCTGATACAACCACAGTAAAAATTGGTCACAAGTAAGTAGTGCTAAGAAAATTGGCAGACCAGACGGTCAGATGACAAAATTAAATGAGAAACCAAGCCTTCTAATTGACGAAAAACCTCATTTGTCGATAACTCACGTGTTTGTTGGACAGATATCTTTGCTTTTTGGTTAGTTGGGGCTTTCACTGTTGGGGCTTTCACTTGCTTCTCTTTGGCGTCAAACCTTTTGCTGGGAAAAGAAGGAAGGTGTAAACACAGATAGACGCGATTTAAAACGCTATTAACCGAAACTATTCCTCATTTCACAAATTTAATAGCCGTGTCCTCAATTCTAGGCGGCTATTATAGCGCTCCGAAGTTTTTACAATTCAAAGAACTTGAATTGTATTGGGACGCTGTCTTTTTTCAAAGATCTGTTCACACATTTTTATGATTTTTGAAATCTAATTGGAGTGGTGATTTTGGTCACGCCGAAACAGGAAATGGAGCGAAAAAGCGAGTTGTTTTGCGGCGTGAATTTTTTTCGCTCTAATTTTAAAGTAGAGAAAAAATGGTGTTTGAACAAAAATTCGGTTTCTCGGTAGTGGTTTTTTGTTCACATGCGGCAATTTCACTCTGATGTTTACTGTTTTTTTCGATTTTTTCGATCGGATTTTTTTCTAAATAGTTTTCCCAATCCATTCACAGCTCATCAACATTACATATCTCACTAGTGGTTTTTTAGTCTCCCTAACAGCATTTTGACATTGATTTTCTGTTTTGTTTTTTTCATCTGATTTTTTTAGGAATGGTTTTCCCAATTCACTCATTGTCCGTTCTAGGTCTAGTTGTTTGTTAAGTCAATGAAAATTCTTTGAATTGTACGTCAGGACTTGTCCTGCTATGTTTTTTTACTTCGTCTAACAGATTTTTTTTTCGTCTTGCCGTGACTTCTTAAAATTGACTTTTTCAATGACTTGCCCCACTAAAAAATGACTTCTGAGCTCACTTATGGAACTTTGAATTTTATGAACATTTACTTATTAAAGTTCAATAGTGTGCATCTAAGTAGTGCCAAACATATGCCCTAATTCTTGAATATTAGAGTCTGCAGTTTTTGATTTGGAATATTAATTTTGGGATCTTTTCCGTTTGTGCCCCCAGTACGTTATGCGCCCCCAGTTACAGAGCACTTGCCATTACATAGTAAGTCATTATGTTAAAAATATTGCACGTGCATCTGAGGGGTGCAAATAATATGCGCCCACTGAGCTGAGCGAGCACAAACGGAAAAGATCTTATTTTTGAAAAGCCCTATCAAGGCTTTCGCCTTATAGAGCTTATGTGTCTCATAAAAATGACAGTCCGAAGCTAACCCAAAAAGTCTAGTGGTCTATTAAAGGACTCGTGGTCGATCTGTCTATTTTACTTCTATATTTGTTTCAATTCATGTAACGCCACAAGCGTTTATCGCGGCCACTTTCCTCCTCAAAAACGGGATAAACAAGTAGCGCCCAGCGGGCATTAAGTGATCTTAGAGCGTTTTAGCTCTGTTTCAGCTCAAACTGTTTTGGAGACTTATATTTTTACTTATGGTGTGAAGGGCGGTTCTTAGAGGTTGAGGTCTCCCCCACTGTTGACTCGCCACTATTGCCCCCACCCCCCCCCCCCCCCCCACACCGCGCTTTTGCCCCAACACCAGTGTTGCCCTCCACCCCCCATCAGACCTCGGTGCACCCTCCACGAATTTTAGCATTTTTTTCACAAAACGTGCAACTTTTTTCATCTTTTGAAATTTAATTTTCCCTATTCAGGTCTTTCCAGACCCCGGGGACAGAAAGCCTCCTAAGATGATTGATAATAAGTCACTGACACTTTTTTATTGGCCATGGAAAAGTTTTTCAAATTTTAATTTAATAAGTTTCAGCAATTTTCTGATAAAACTTGCTTTTTTCAAATTCTTTTCTGAAAGTTTTTCTCGTTTTTTAGATTTTTCAGCCTCAACAGCCAAGAAACCTCCTCTAGGGTTTGAAAGTAGGTTACTGTATAATTTCTAGGTTAAATGGAACTTCTTGCAAGATTTTTTATCCCCATTTTTAGCATATTTGACACTTTTTGCCATTTTTTTTTCAATTATTTGACATTTAGCCATTATTCAGGCTTTTTTGAGCCTCAAGGATCCGAAAACTTCATTTAGGGTATAATAATAAGTTACTGGAAAATTGTTGTTGGTCATTGATTAATTTTCAAATATTTAATATCACAATTTTTAATATTTTTTTAAACTTGTAATTTTTTTAAGTTTTTTAAAAATTTTGTCATTTGGGTTTGATAATATGTTTCCGGATTATTTTTAGATGTACTGGATCGTTTGTCAAGATCTTATTCTCACGAATTTAAGCAGTTTTTGAAAAAAAATTGTAATTTTTTCATGTTTTTTGATTTTTTTCCGGCAGCAGAGAACCTGTGACCTCCTCCAAGGTAAAAAGCTGCTGCGTAGTTTCTAGAGTTAATGGGCTGGTGATCGACATTTTTTATTTCTCCAGTTTTAATAATTTTTGGATGAAATTTAAAATTTTCAAATTTTTGTAAAATTTTTGTTCCAAATGTATGGATCTTTATGAGCCTGTGAAACTAGTTCAGTTTTGGAACAGGGATACCAGATAGTCTCATGAGACAATGAAATGGTTTTGATGATTTTAATTTCTTGAATTTTAGCAAGACTTTGTTCACATTTCTTACTCTTTTCAAATTTTTTGAATTTTTTTGTCCTTCTCTGAGTTTAACGATCATTACTGGCCAACAAAAATTCTCAAGTCTTGCAGATGGGTTACTTAACTTACCTCCAGAGAAAAAAATAAATTTGAACGTTTCGCTGCGAATTCTGGAAGCTTTTTTTTAATTTTGCAAATTTTTAAAATATCAGTTTTTTATTTGATTTGTTTACTAACAAGGCTAGAAAACTAAAGGTTGCAGAATCGAATCAAGCTAAAGCGAGCCTCACTAAACCGTGGCTAGCTACTAACGAATCCAACCGCTCGCCATTCGTTTGAGAGCAATTCGCCCGACGTTATTCGGGTAAGTCATGTTTTTTGTTCACATGAAGGCATTCACTATAGCTCAAAAGGTGAAAGCAGTTGAGGGTTTTCATCCGCCATTTTCTTGCGTTTCCTACCCCAGATTTGACTCTTGTTAATTTATTTCAAGCAAAGTTGACAGAAGTTACTGGTAAGTCAAAATGAGAACTACGCGAAAATTGATTTCATATTTTAATGACATTTTTTAGTTCCATCAAAACTTCGATACGGAACTGAAAAAAATGTCATTAAAATATGAAATCAATTTTGGCGTAGTTCTCAATTTGAGTCTTACCAGTAACATCTGTCAAATTTGTTTGAGGGCAATTCACAAGAGTCAATTCTAGGAAAGAAAACGCATGAAAATAGCGATTGCAAACCCTCAACCGTGCCGCTTTGGAGCTAAAATAAATGCCATCATATGATTGAATGGTGAAAAAAAACAAAGCAGACGAAATAGTCCTAAGGAAACAGACAAGTTGGCCCAAAAAAATAGTCGATCGATTTAAACATGAACACCAATTAAAAAAACAGGTGACATCAATCGGATTGTATGCCAATAAACGAAATTGTAAAATCGTAATTCATATCAATTGAAAACACTGCAGTCAGAAGACTAATTAAAATATTATTTTCGCTAAATAATCGCGGTCGATATTTGCGAGCATTTCAATATTTATCTGTCTATACGCAATATTAACCGAGAGGTTTGCCCACCAAACAAAATTGTATAAGAAATTTAGACTATAAACGACTGTAAAATGCGAACAGATGTTAATTCATAAACTGTGATCGTCCAATTTATTACGATATTTCGTAAGCGGAGAGAAATACTGCTGCGTTTTAAATTGAATAGCACATTAAATCGCATTTATCTGTGTGTACACCCCAACCCCGCCCCTTTTCCCAGCACTAGGTTTGACGGCACTGAGAAGCAAAGTGAAAGCCCGCCCAACTGACCACAGAGCGAAGATAACTGTCCAACAAACTCGCGATTTATCCACAAATGAGATTTTGTTCATCATTTAGAATGCTTAGTTTCTCATTTGGTTTTGTCATCTGACCACCTGGTCTACATTTTTTCTGTGATTGTATCAGCTGGGATTATTTTTCTATTCGAGATTGTTTTGTATGGGACTAGTTTGTTTAAGACGGATTTGTCCTAACAGAGATTGAATATCAGCAAAATTTAACTGACGACAGACGCTTTTCTTGAATTCATTGGCTCTACATCAAATTATTGTTAGATAAAAGTAAGACGGCAAGCAATTCCTGCTGCAATATTTTATTTCATTTTTATAATTGAATGGGAAAAATAAATTTGTCAGGTGATGCGATGACGGACATGCTGTGGTCTGACCCCACGAAAACATACGGAAATGAGACAACCACAGAGCAGTACATCTTCAATAGTTCCAGACAAATCTCTTATTTCTACACATACAATGCAGTCTGTGAATTCCTTAAAGACAATGATCTCATTTGTGTTATAAGGTGAGTCTTCTCGAATTATCAATAGCACATTTTAACGAAAACTTTAATCCAGAATGTCACTGTTTTTCATTACCCGGGCCGAGATGTCAATGCTAAACAAAAGAGGTAAAACTATATAAGATTGGCGGTGAATGCGTTGAATTTATGTAAAATCTGCGCTTGATGGTAGATTTACATAATTTTGCGTTTTTAAGCGTAGATCTTACATAATTTTGCGTCGAATTTAGCGTTGATTTTACATAAATTTGCGCTTGGTTAAGCGTTGATCTTACGTAAACCTGTGTTTCCAAACGTAGATCTTACATAAATTTGCGTTTCGAAGCATAAATCTTACAATTTTTAGCGTTGATCTTACATAAATTTGCGCTAAATTTAGCGTTGATTTCACAGAGCTCATAAAGTATGTTGTTCATAAGATAATTAAAGTACGATGGCACAGTGGTAGAAGAGACGACAAGCACGGAAGAGGTCAGGATTTCGAGTCGCATAAACAGAGCTCTATGTGTTGACTTTTGACGTTTTGGAAGATTTACGCTTAGAAACGCTCAATTCAGCGCATTCACAGCAAATTATGCACGAAAATTGCGATATTTACTGATTTCTCAACGCTAGTTATCACTTATCTTACATAATCTTGGCGCCATTCCTCGGCCCGGGTATGATCTTTGAGATTAGGTTTGTAATCGTGTGTGGATATTAGTGACAGTAACCGAAACTAGCTCAAAGTTGCTTCAGACATGGAAATATCCCTTTCATTTATCCGCTTGCCTGCTTTTGACCAAGCGTGAACAACATTGATACGTGTTCATAGTAATTATTCACGCTCATGGTCACTGTTGTCAACACCATCTCTGTTACCATTTAATACAGTATGTAATTTCAATGATAGTTAAGGAGGAGGTGCCAATTAGACCAAAATAAAAGAAGAAGGTATAATTTGTAATTAATTTCAGAAACGTCTCGCGTAGTACCTATTGCGGATTAAGACAACAATGAGAGGTTTTGCAACTACCTCAGCTTACAAGAATGAATAAGTTCTTGGGTGGAATGGGACTCAAAGAGTTACTAAATAAATTATAGCAATTTTTTTAGGCTGAAGTGTTTTCTTGGTAACTAACGACGGTCTTTTCATACCCAAATAAGTGAACTATGGTCTTTTCTTAGGTCGGCTCTCATCTGCGGTATTTGCTTGGTTTTGATTAGGTTAATATTAACAGGTCATATTGTATTCGATCATCCGGTAAAATTCGACCAAAACCGGTAAAATTTCGGACATCTTTTGATCTTCAGCCAGTGTTATTACTGGATGAGCTTGCCACCCTCTTTCCATCTTAACATTTTGCCACCATATTGAGTTAAACCTCAAAGAAGGTTGAGATCAATAATCTCGTTGCGGGCATACTGATAGCAATGAAATGTAGTGGTCTTTTGAAGTCGAATCATCTCAGCGCATTTCATTTCAAAACAAATCCAAATTATTTCTGATTATAGCTTCATAAAATGCTCTATGAAAAAAATTAGAAAATCCCTATCATAAAGTGAGTTTAAAAAAGTGAAAAAAAATCATAATAATGTTATTAAACTTAAAACTTTTAAACAGCAGGATAGGAAGGCTGGAAAAAGTAGACCTTTTCATTGTAGGTATGTTCATTTTGTAACCGGTTGAAGCTTGTAATGTTATTTGTTGGTCAGAGGTCACGAGGCACAGGATGCAGGGTACAGGATGTACAAGCAGAGTAAGCACTCTAAGTTCCCCTCTCTCATCACAATCTTCTCAGCACCCAACTACTGCGAGACATACGGCAACAAAGCTGTTGTACTCTGCTATGAGAGTGGAAACCTCAATCTGAAGGTATCCTTTTACCATAAAACAATAATTCACAATAAAACCACATTATTGCAGCTGAACAACACAACGATGGCACCACCTCAACCCGGGTCGAGGTGTCACCGCTAAAAATCGCGAAAAAGATGTAAGATTTGCGGTGAATTTGAGTCAAAGTGTAAGATTTGCGTTCAATGCGATGAATGCGGTGAATAAAACCTTTTAAACGGTGAATTTTTTCACCGCTTAAGCAGTGAACGAAAATTTTTCACCGCTACCAGCAGAATGCGGTGAAAAAAAAATTTTCAGGGCCACCAGCAGAATGCGGTGAAAAAAAAATTTTTCAACGCTAAAATTGCAAATCTTACAAATATTCACCGCGCTAATTTCAACGCTTATCTTAAATTCACAGCAAAAAGCATTGCAGGAAGTGACAGTTGGCGCAGTGGAATAAGAAGTTGTAAACATGCAAGAGGTGAGAGGTCGAACCCATGTACGGCAGCTTCTTTTTTGTAAGAAATCCGGTGAATGCGGTGAAAAAACTTTTCACCGCATTCAACGCTAAAAGATGCGGGCGCTTTGCGATGAAAAAAGTTCTTTTTTTTTCACCGCGATTCAACGCTAATCTTACATTATTTTTTGACGAAACCTCGACCCGGGAAAGGCAGCTAATATAAAATATTTAATATAGTGAAATCTGTTGCTCACTTTTTGATACGAATTCGAAAACTGAACATGAAAGCATGCTTCATTTCTTTTTTATCAATGATAGCTCCACGATCTAAGACAGACCCCATTTGAGCTCTTTTTACAGCCTTAAGGGTTTTATAGAGAAAGCTGTTTGTTTCTGCTCACGAAGCAGGCTTGCTTAAATCTAAGAGAATATTTGCCTCTTATAAGAGAGTATTTGGTAAATACTGACAGTGAGCTTCAGTTGTAACGACAATACAAATATATGTTGCGGAGTCAATATTATACACGTGGTATAAAATACACAGGAGACTGATGAAATCGTAAAAGCATTCGCTGTTTAAAAGAGAATATAGGGTCTTCTCAATCTATGATTAGTGGAGAATTTACAGAATAGATTCCTGTCTGCGCAATACAACCAAAAACAAATTTTTAACATAATAAAGTCCTCTCTGTGCATATATGAATTGCAATTTTCAACAGTATAATTTTCAGCAGTTCAAACTTCCGTGTTGTATTACAGGCTGCACTCGAAAATAACGAAAATCTATGATTGGCATTTTGATGTGGTAATTTATTCGATCATCTTACAATAAAAACACTTGTGATTGAAATATAGGAAAGCTTACAAAAAACTTGCAAGAGATCCTATCAGACAAGATCATGCACCAACTTCCATCTTTTTTGTAACACTCCTGGAGATTTTTTTCACTTAAGTGCACGAAACTTGAAAGCTTTTATATTGCTCTCGATAAATCGATTCAATTATTGTAAATGTGTATTTCTTTTTCAATGCAGAATTTTTGCTCGAATTTTTGAAAACCATGAACCGAATTGCGACCAAATTTGTCTTGAACGTCCAAGCTCCGCCAAAGGCCGCCACAACCCTCGCCCCTCCTTCGTTTTTGTGCTCTCCCATTGAAATCAGCCTACCTCTGCTTTAAATAGCTAAAACCAAAATCAAGATTTCACTTGGGGTTCATGATTAATCAATTACTTCTGTCATTTTACAATTTCAGTTAAATTATCTGTTTCTAACTACCCTTGAGAAAACAAGAGCGGCCTTCTGTATATTTGGGAGGATTAGCACAATGAGATATTGCAAGTGTATTCAGCATGGCATGGCTACAACAAGAGACTTGCTTACCAATTCAAGCAGGCTGCGCTCACGCTCTGAATGTAAACGTCGTTAGGAATATGTTAAAAAAATTCTCGATCACTGAACACAATTTTCGCAAAACTGAAGAAAACTGACATATTAACTAACATGCAATTGTAAAAAAGAACGCATCAATTATATTGAAAATTGTGTATCAATTTCAGTTTGTGTTTTCAGTTTTTCTCGCTTTTCTGGCTGTTTGGATTTTAATGTATGTCTATTCAGCTCAAAGTTTTATTTTCATTTCTTTAGTCCAAATGAACACCCAGGTCGAGGTGTGCGTTAATGATCAGACAATTAAAAACGCACAGGGGGGGTAAAGCGCGTTTTTGATTACATGGACGAGCGTCATAATAAAGTCTGCCTACATGAACGAGCTTCCTAGTCAAAGTCTGCCTAAATTCTGATCATTAACGAGCTAAAGTCTGATCATTAACGAGCTAAAGTCTGATCATTAACGAGCTAAATTCTGGTCATTAACGAGTTAAATTCTGATCATTAACGAGCTAAAGTCTGATCATTAACGAGCTAAAGTCTGATCATTAACGAGCAAAAGTATGTATAAAATGGCAATAACATTGTCGGAAAATTATCTCAAGTCTGTTTAAAAAAACTGACTTTGTTGAGATTTTTCCAGTATGTTCTGGGCGTGTTTCCCTCCTCCTTTCTCATCCGGGCTGGGGACCGGCTACGGCGGAGTTACAAACAAACAACTATAGGAGATTTTGAGCAGAGCATTCGGTAAAAAAAAACCGGGCACAAACTCTATCTCCAAACAAAACTAGACAAAATTAAATAAAATAACAGCAGAAATTTAAACAATATAGCAATAACATTGTCGGAAAATTATCTCAAGTCTGTTTAAAAAAACTGACTTTGTTGAGATTTTTCCAGTATGTTCTGGGTGTGTTTCCCTCCTCCTTTCTCATCCGGGCTGGGGACCGGCTACGGCGGAGTTACAAACAAACAACTATAGAAGATTTTAAGCAGAGCATTCGGTTAAAAAAACAGGGCTCAAACTCTATCTCCAAACAAAAGTAAACAAAATTAAACAAAGCAGAGCAAAAATATGTATAAAAAAAGGATTTTGAGCGCGAAATCTGACAACGTGTTAAGTACTTTTTCTCAGACCAGCTAGAACAAAAATTCTTTCTCATTTAGAACCTATTTTGGACTTTCCCACTCCTAAGTAGTCTCTCAATTGATTTGAATATGTCCTTCACTATATGGAAAAACAATATTTGTTAAACTCTGTAAAGATAGTATTTTGAGCGCGAAATCTGACAACGTTTTAAGTACCTTTTTCTCAGACCAGCTAGAACAAAAATTCCTTCTCCTTTACAACCTATTTGAACTTTCCCACTTCTAAGTAGGCCCCTAATTGATTTGAATGAGTCCTTCACTATATGGAAAAACACTATTAGTTAAACTCTGTAAAGATAGTATTTTGAGCGCGAAATCTGACAACGTGTTAAGTACTTTTTTCTCAGACAAGCTAGAACAAAAATTCATTCTCCTTTAGAATCTATTTGGACTTTCACACTCCTAAGTAGGCCCTTAATTGATTTGAGTGAGTCCTTCACTATATGGAAAAACACTTTGTTAAACTGTGTAAAGATAGTATTTTGAGCGCGAAATCTGACAACGTGTTAAGTACTTTTTTCTCAGACCAGCTAGAACAAAAAATTCTTCTCCTTTAGAACCTATTTGGACTTTCCCACTCCTAAGTAGGCTCTCAATTGATTTGAATAAGTCCTTCAATATATGGAAAAACACTATTTGTTAAACTCTGTAAAGATTGTATTTTGAGCGTGAAATCTGACAACGTGTTAAGTACTTTTCTCAGACCAGCTAGAACAAAAATTTCTTCTCCTTGAGAACCTATTTGGACTTTACCACTCCTAAGTAGGCTCTCAATTGATTTGAATAAGTCCTTCACTATATGGAAAAACAGTATTTGTTAATATCTGTAAAGATAGTATTTTGAGCGAGAAATCTGACAACGTGTTAAGTACTTTTTTCTCAGACCAGCTAGAACAAAAATTCCTTCTCTTTTGGAATCTATTTGGACTTTCCCACTCCTAAGTAGGCTTTCAATTGATTTGAATAAGTCCTTCATTATATGGAAAAACACTATTTGTTAAACTGTGTAAAGATAGTATTTTGAGCGCGAAATCTGACAACGTGTTAAGAACTTTTTTCTCAGACCAGCTGGAACAAAAATTTCTTCCCCTTTAGAACCTATTAGGACTTTCCCACTCCTAAGTAGGCTCTCAATTGAATTGAATAAGTCCTTCACTATATGGAAAAACACTATCTGTTAAACTCTGTAAAGATAGTATTTTGAACGCGAAATCTGACAACGTGTTAAGAACTTTTTTCTCAGACCAGCTAGAACAAAAATCCCTTCTCCTTTACAACTTATTTGGACTTTCCCACTCCTAAGTAGGCTCTCAATTGAATTGAATAAGTCCTTCACTATATGGAAAAACACTATCTGTTAAACTCTGTAAAGATAGTATTTTGAGCGCGAAATCTGACAACGTGTTAAGTACTTTTTTCTCAGACCAGCCAGAACAACAATTCGTTCTCCTTTAGAACCTATCTGGACTTTCCCACTCCTAAGTAGGCTCTCAATTGATTTGAAAAAGTCCTTCACTATAAGGAAAAACACTATTTGTTAAACTGTGTAAAGATTGTATTTTGAGCGCGAAATCTGACAACGTGTTTAGAACTTTTTTCTCAGACCAGTTAGAACAAAAATTGCTTCTCCTTTAGAACCAATTTGGACTTTCCCACTCCTAAGTAGGCTCTCAATTGATTTGAATAAGTCCTTCACTATATGGAAAAACACTATTTGTTAAACTGTAAAAAGATAGTATTTTGAGCGCGAAATCTGACAACGTGTTAAGAACTTTTTTCTCAGACCAGCTAGAACAAAAATCCTTTCTCCTTTAGAACTTATTTGGACTTTCCCACTCCTAAGTAGGCTCCCAATTGATTTGAATAAGTCCTTCACTATATGGAAAAACACTATTTGTTAAACTGTGTAAAGATAGTATTTTGAGCGCGAAATCTGACAACGTGTTAAGAAATTTTTTCTCAGACCAGCTAGAACAAAAATTCTTTCTCCTTTAGAACCTATTTGGACTTTCCCACTCCTAAGTAGGCTCTCAATTGATTTGAATAAGTCCTTCACTATATGGAAAAACACTATTTGTTAAACTCTGTAAAGATAGTATTTTGAGCGCGAAATCTGACAACGTGTTAAGAACTTTTTTCTCAGACCAGCTAGAACAAAAAGTCTTTCTCCTTTAGAACCTATTTGGACTTTCCCACTCCTAAATAGGCTCCCAATTGATTTGAATAGGTCCTTCACTATATGGAAAAACACTATTTGTTAAACTGTGTAAAGATAGTATTTTGAGCGCGAAATCTGACAACGTGTTAAGAACTTTTTTCTCAGACCAGCTAGAACAAATATTCTTTCTCCTTTAGAACCTATTTGGACTTTCCCACTCCTAAGTAGGCTCTCAATTGATTTGAATAAGTACTTCACTATATGGAAAAACGCTATTTGTTAAACTCTGTAAAGATAGTATTTTGAGCGCGAAATCTGACAACGTGTTAAGTACTTTTTTCTCAGACCAGCTAGAACAAAAATTCTTTCTCCTTTAGAACCTATTTGGACTTTCCCACTCCTAAGTAGGCTCCCAATTGATTTGAATAAGTCCTTCACTATATGGAAAAACACTATTTGTTAAACTCTGTAAAGATAGTATTTTGAGCGCGAAATCTGACAACGTGTTAAGAAATTTTTTCTCAGACCAGCTAGAACAAAAATTCTTTCTCCTTTAGAACCTATTTGGACTTTCCCACTCCTAAGTAGGCCCTTAATTGATTTGAATGTGTCCTTAACTATATGGAAAAACACTTTGTTAAACTGTGTAAAGATAGTATTTTGAGCGCGAAATCTGACAACGTGTTAAGAACTTTTTTCTCAGACCAGCTAGAACAAAAATTCATTCTCCTTTAGAACCTATTTGGACTTTCCCACTCCTAAGTAGGCTCTCAATTGAATTGAATAAGTCCTTCACTATATGGAAAAACACTATCTGTTAAACTGTAAAGATAGTATTTTGAGCGCGAAATCTGACATCGTGTTAGGTAATTTTTTCTCAGACCAGCTAGAACAAAATTTCCTTCTCCTTTAGAACCTAATTGGACTTTCCTACTCCTAAGTAGGCCCTCAATTGATTTGAATAAGTCCTTCACTATACGGAAAAACACTATTTGTTGAACTGTGTAAAGATAGTATTTTGAGCGCGAAATCTGACAACGTGTTAAGAACTTTTTTCTCAGACCAGCTAGAACAAAAAATCCCTTATCCTTTATAACCTATTTGGAATTTCCCACTCCTAAGTAGGCTCTCAATTGATTTGAATAGGTCCTTCACTATATGGAAAAACACTATTTGTTAAACTCTGTAAAGATAGTATTTTGAGCGCGAAATCTGACAACGTGTTAAGTACTTTTTTCTCAGACCAGCTTGAACAAAAATTCCCTCTCCTTTAGAACCTATTTTGGACTTTCCCACTCTTTAGTAGGCCCTCAATTGATTTGAATAAGTCCTTCACTATATTGAAAAACACTATTTGTTAAACTCTGTAAAGATAGTATTTTGAGCGCGAAATCTGACAACGTGTTAAGTACTTTTTTCTCAGGCCAGCTAGAACAAAAATCCCTTCTCCTTTACAACTTATTTGGACTTTCACACTGCTAAGTAGGCTCTCAATTGAATTGAATAAGTCCTTCACTATATGGAAAAACACCATCTGTTAAACTGTAAAGATAGTATTTTGAGCGCGAAATCTGACAACGTGTTAAGTAATTTTTTTCTCAGACCAGCTAGAACAAAAATTCCTTCTCCTTAAGAACCTATTTGCACTTTCCCACTCCTTAGTAGGCTCTCAATTGATTTGAAATGGTCCTTCACTATATGGAAAAACACTATTTGTTAAACTGTGTAAAGATAGTATTTTGAGCGCGAAATCTGACAACGTGTCAAGAAATTTTTCTCTGACCAGCTAGAACAAAAATTTCTTCTCCTTTAGAACCAATTTGGACTTTCCCACTCTTTAGTAGGCCCTCAATTGATTTGAATAAGTCCTTCACTATATTGAAATACACTATTTGTTAAACTCTGTAAAGATAGTATTTTGAGCGCGAAATCTGACAACGTGTTAAAAACTTTTTTCTCAGGCCAGCTAGAACAAAAATCCCTTCTCCTTTACAACTTATTTGGACTTTCACACTGCTAAGTAGGCTCTCAATTGAATTGAATAAGTCCTTCACTATATGGAAAAACACCATCTGTTAAACTGTAAAGATAGTATTTTGAGCGCGAAATCTGACAACGTGTTAAGTAATTTTTTTCTCAGACCAGCTAGAACAAAAATTCCTTCTCCTTAAGAACCTATTTGCACTTTCCCACTCCTTAGTAGGCTCTCAATTGATTTGAAATGGTCCTTCACTATATGGAAAAACACTATTTGTTAAACTGTGTAAAGATAGTATTTTGAGCGCGAAATCTGACAACGTGTTAAGAAATTTTTCTCTGACCAGCTAGAACAAAAATTTCTTCTCCTTTAGAACCAATTTGGACTTTCCCACTCCTAAGTAGGCTCTGAATTGATTTGAATAAGTCCTTCACTATATGGAAAAACACTATTTGTTAAACTGTGTAAAGATAGTATTTTGAGCGCGAAATCTGACAACGTGTTAAGAACTTTTTTCTCAGACCAGCTAGAACAAAAATTCATTCTCCTTTAGAACCTATTTGGACTTTCCCACTCCTAAGTAGGCTCTCAATTGATTTGAATAAGTCCTTCACTATATGGAAAAACACTATTTAATAAACTCTGTAAAGATTGTATTTTGAGCGCGAAATCTGACAACGTTTTAAGTACTTTTTTCTCAGACCAGCTAGAACAAAAATTCCTTCTCCTTTGAAACCTATTTGGACTTTCCCACTTCTAAGTAGGCTCTCAATTGAATTGAATAAGTCCTTCACTATATGGAAAAACACTATCTGTTAAACTGTAAAGATAGTATTTTGAGCGCGAAATCTGACATCGTGTTAGGTAATTTTTTCTCAGACCAGCTAGAACAAAATTTCCTTCTCCTTTAGAACCTAATTGGACTTTCCTACTCCTAAGTAGACCCTCAATTGATTTGAATAAGTCCTTCACTATACGGAAAAACACTATTTGTTGAACTGTGTAAAGATAGTATTTTGAGCGCGAAATCTGACAACGTGTTAAGAACTTTTTTCTCAGACCAGCTAGAACAAAAAATCCCTTATCCTTTATAACCTATTTGGAATTTCCCACTCCTAAGTAGGCTCTCAATTGATTTGAATAGGTCCTTCACTATATGGAAAAACACTATTTGTTAAACTCTGAAAAGATAGTATTTTGAGCGCGAAATCTGACAACGTGTTAAGTACTTTTTTCTCAGACCAGCTTGAACAAAAATTCCTTCTCCTTTAGAACTTATTTGGACTTTCCCACTCTTTAGTAGGCCCTCAATTGATTTGAATAAGTCCTTCACTATATTGAAAAACACTATTTGTTAAACTCTGTAAAGATAGTATTTTGAGCGCGAAATCTGACAACGTGTTAAGTACTTTTTTCTCAGGCCAGCTAGAACAAAAATCCCTTCTCCTTTACAACTTATTTGGACTTTCACACTGCTAAGTAGGCTCTCAATTGAATTGAATAAGTCCTTCACTATATGGAAAAACACCATCTGTTAAACTGTAAAGATAGTATTTTGAGCGCGAAATCTGACAACGTGTTAAGTAATTTTTTTCTCAGACCAGCTAGAACAAAAATTCCTTCTCCTTAAGAACCTATTTGCACTTTCCCACTCCTTAGTAGGCTCTCAATTGATTTGAAATGGTCCTTCACTATATGGAAAAACACTATTTGTTAAACTGTGTAAAGATAGTATTTTGAGCGCGAAATCTGACAACGTGTCAAGAAATTTTTCTCTGACCAGCTAGAACAAAAATTTCTTCTCCTTTAGAACCAATTTGGACTTTCCCACTCTTTAGTAGGCCCTCAATTGATTTGAATAAGTCCTTCACTATATTGAAAAACACTATTTGTTAAACTCTGTAAAGATAGTATTTTGAGCGCGAAATCTGACAACGTGGTAAGTACTTTTTTCTCAGACCAGCTAGAACAAAAATTCCTTCTCCCTTAGAACTTATTTGGACTTTCCCACTCCTAAGTAGGCTCTCAATTGAATTGAATAAGTCCTTCACTATATGGAAAAACACCATCTGTTAAACTGTAAAGATAGTATTTTGAGCGCGAAATCTGACAACGTGTTAAGTAATTTTTTTCTCAGACCAGCTAGAACAAAAATTCCTTCTCCTTAAGAACCTATTTGCACTTTCCCACTCCTTAGTAGGCTCTCAATTGATTTGAAATGGTCCTTCACTATATGGAAAAACACTATTTGTTAAACTGTGTAAAGATAGTATTTTGAGCGCGAAATCTGACAACGTGTCAAGAAATTTTTCTCTGACCAGCTAGAACAAAAATTTCTTCTCCTTTAGAACCAATTTGGACTTTCCCACTCTTTAGTAGGCCCTCAATTGATTTGAATAAGTCCTTCACTATATTGAAATACACTATTTGTTAAACTCTGTAAAGATAGTATTTTGAGCGCGAAATCTGACAACGTGTTAAAAACTTTTTTCTCAGGCCAGCTAGAACAAAAATCCCTTCTCCTTTACAACTTATTTGGACTTTCACACTGCTAAGTAGGCTCTCAATTGAATTGAATAAGTCCTTCACTATATGGAAAAACACCATCTGTTAAACTGTAAAGATAGTATTTTGAGCGCGAAATCTGACAACGTGTTAAGTAATTTTTTTCTCAGACCAGCTAAAACAAAAATTCCTTCTCCTTAAGAACCTATTTGCACTTTCCCACTCCTTAGTAGGCTCTCAATTGATTTGAAATGGTCCTTCACTATATGGAAAAACACTATTTGTTAAACTGTGTAAAGATAGTATTTTGAGCGCGAAATCTGACAACGTGTTAAGAAATTTTTCTCTGACCAGCTAGAACAAAAATTTCTTCTCCTTTAGAACCAATTTGGACTTTCCCACTCCTAAGTAGGCTCTGAATTGATTTGAATAAGTCCTTCACTATATGGAAAAACACTATTTGTTAAACTGTGTAAAGATAGTATTTTGAGCGCGAAATCTGACAACGTGTTAAGAACTTTTTTCTCAGACCAGCTAGAACAAAAATCCTTTCTCCTTTAGAACTTATTTGGACGTTACCACTCCTAAGTAGGCTCTCAATTGATTTGAATAGGTCCTTCACTAAATGGAAAAACACTATTTGTTAAACTTTTTAAAGATAGTATTTTGAGCGCGAAATCTGACAACGTGTTAAGTACTTTTTTCTCAGACCAGCTAGAACAAAAATTCCATGTCCTTTAGAACCTATTTGGACTTTCCCACTCCTAAGTAGGCTCTCAATTGATTTGAATAAGAACTTCACTATATTGAAAAACACTATTTGTTAAACTCTGTAAAGATAGTATTTTGAGCGCGAAATCTGACAACGTGTTAAGTGCTTCTTTCTCAGACCAGCTAGAACAAAAATTCCTTCTCCTTTAGAACCTATTTGGACTTTCCCACACCTAAGTAGGCTCTCAATTGATTTGAATAAGTCCTTCACTATATGGAAAAACACTATTTGTTAAACTGTGTAATGATAGTATTTTGAGCGCGAAATCTGAAGGCGTTTTAAGTACTTTTTTCTCAGACCACTTAGAACAAAAATTCTTTCTCCTTTAGAACCTATTTGGACTTTCCCACTCCTAAGTAGGCTCTCAATTGATTTGAATAAGTCCCTCACTATATGGAAAAACACTATTTGTTAAACTGTGTAAAGATATTATTTTGAGCGCGAAATCTGACAACGTGTTAAGAAATTTTTTCTCAGACCAGCTAGAACAAAAATTCCTTCTCCTTTAGAACCTATTTGGACTTTCCCACTCCTAAATAGGCCCTTAATTGATTTGAATGAGTCCTTCACTATATGGAAAAACACTTTTTTAAACTGTGTAAAGATAGTATTTTGAGCGCGAAATCTGACAACGTGTTAAGAACTTTTTCTCAGACCAGCTAGAACAAAAAATCCCTTATCCTTTATAACCTATTTGGACTTTCCCACTCCTAAGTAGGCTCTCAATTGATTTGAATAAGTCCTTCACTATATGGAAAAACAATATTTCTTAAACTCTGTAAAGATAGTATTTTGAGCGCGAAATCTGACAACGTGGTAAGTACTTTTTTCTCAGACCAGCTAGAACAAAAATTCCTTCTCCCTTAGAACTTATTTGGACTTTCCCACTCCTAAGTAGGCCCTCAATTGATTTGAATAAGTCCTTCACTATATGGAAAAACAGTATTTGTTGAACTGTGTAAAGATAGTATTTTGAGCGCGAAATCTGACACGTGTTAAGAACTTTTTTCTCAGACCAGCTAGAACAAAAATTCCTTCTCCTTTAGAACCTATTTGGACTTTCCCACTCCTAAGTAGGCTCTCAATTGATTTGAATAAGTCCTTCACTATATGGAAAAACACTATTTGTTAAACTCTGTAAAGATAGTATATTGAGCGCGAAATCTGACAACGTGTTAAGAACTTTTTTCTCAGACCAGCTAGAACAAAAACTCTGTCTCCCTTAGAATTTATTTGGACTTTCCCACTCCTAAGTAGGGCCTCAATTGATTTGAATAAGTCCTTCACTATATGGAAAAACACTATTTGTTGAACTGTGTAAAGATAGTATTTTGAGCGCGAAATCTGACAACGTGTTAAGAACTTTTTTCTCAGACCAGCTAGAACAAAAAATCCTTTATCCTTTATAATCTATTTGGACTTTCCCACTCCTAAGTAGGCTCTCAATTGATTTGAATAAGTCCTTCACTATATGGAAAAACACTATTTGTTAAACTCTGTAAAGATATTATTTTGAGCGCGAAATCTGACAACGTGTTAAGTATTTTTTTCTCAGACCATCTTGAACAAAAATTCCTTCTCCTTTAGAACCTATTTGAACTTTCCCACTTCTAAGTAGGCCCTCAATTGATTTGAATAAGTCCTTCACTATATTGAAAAACACTATTTGTTAAACTCTGTAAAGATAGTATTTTGAGCGCGAAATCTGACAACGTGTTAAGTACTTTTTTCTCAGACCAGCTAGAACAAAAATCCCTTCTCCTTTACAACTTTTTTGGACTTTCCCACTTCTAAGTAGGCTCTCAATTGAATTGAATAAGTCCTTCACTATATGGAAAAACACTATCTGTTAAACTGTAAAGATAGTATTTTGAGCGCGAAATCTGACAACGTGTTAAGAACTTTTTTCTCAGACCAGCTAGAACAAAAATTCTTTCTCCCTTAGAACTTATTTGGACTTTCCCACTCCTAAGTAGGCCCTCAATTGATTTGAATAAGTCCTTCACTATATGGAAAAACACTATTTGTTGAACTGTGTAAAGATAGTATTTTGAGCGCGAAATCTGACAACGTGTTAAGAACTTTTTTCTCAGACCAGCTAGAACAAAAATCCCTTATCCTTTATAATCTATTTGAATTTTCCCACTTCTAAGTAGGCCCTCAATTGATTTGAATAAGTCCTTCATTATATTGAAAAACACTATTTGTTAAACTCTGTAAAGATAGTATTTTGAGCGCGAAATCTGACAACGTGTTATGTACTTTTTTCTCAGACCAGCTAGAACAAAAGTCCCTTCGCCTTTACAAATTTTTTGGACTTTCCCACTTCTAAGTAGGCTCTCAATTGAATTGAATAAGTCCTTCACTATATGGAAAAACACTATCTGTTAAACTGTAAAGATAGTATTTTGAGCGCGAAATCTGACATCGTGTTAAGTAATTTTTTCTCAGACCAGCTAGAACAAAAATTCCTTCTCCTTTAGAACCTATTTGGACTTTCCCACTCCTAAGTAAGCTCTCAATTGATTTGAAAAAGTCCTTCTTTATATGGAAAAACACTATTTGTTAAACTGTGTAAAGATAGTATTTTGAGCGCGAAATCTGACAACGTGTTATGTTAGAATATCGATCAAACTATAGTCTTAAACTTAGTGAAAATTAGAAAGAAAGTTTGACTTACCAGATTAGAAAGACAAGCAATATGACATCGATCAAAAATTATATAAATGAATCGTCAAGAAATGGTGCTGAGAATCAGTATTCGGTTCAAATTGGTGAATCTAGATAACTATTATTAGAGTTAGATTAAATGATGTAAAATCTGCCCAGCATGTATTAAATGATGATGATATCTCCGGAAGTGTGAATGAATTTTTCGAAAAATGCAAATGCATTCCATTTATGGTTCCCTTTGCGACTGATTTGCAGAAGCAAGCCATATTGGGTAACCTTTGCGACCCCCACTATAAATCAAGGTGCTAAGATTAGTTTTGTATCTTGACTTTTTCACACTGATAATGGGTATATATACAGCTGATTTTTGAGTCCTTTTTCATCCCCAAATTCAAATCACCATCTTGATCTAATAATCAGATCTCTCCTGTAAATCTCTAAATTCTACTGTAAAATATAATTTTGTTATTCTCTCATTTTTGAGAAATTAATTCTTTTACTTAGTAAAAAACTCTTTTTATTCCGCTTGCGAAAATCCATAACCCAACAGGTTATGGGCCCAGCAATTTTTTAAGTCATAAAATTAATTTCCAAAAAAAACTACTTTGTTGTTGACAGTCATAATCGTTTTCTGCTTAGTACCTTTTCTTTTCACAACTGTTTTGCCTGCTCAAATTTCAATGGATCAACAGACAGTGAAGCTGCTGACCTACACAGGAAAGGTACAGGACTTTCCAATCTGGAGCACAAGATTTGTGGCGATGATGCAGACGAAGGGACTCTACAAATCACTACTGGGGACAGAGGAGCAACCCAATGAGCCTGCGCCACTGGCCAATGGGGCAACCAATGATGAGAAGAAGAACCACAAGGTGCTGAAGGATGCATATGAGAAGGAAGTTGCAGACATCAAGGAGAAACGGAACAATGTGTGGTGCCATCTGGCACTAACTCTAGATGCAACAACCCTCATGCTGATGAGACATGACTGTTTGGGAGATGATGGCATCGGAGATGGAGCAAAGGCTTGGAAGCTTTTGCAAGAGAGATTTCAGAGTGTGGAGACGCCGACAGTGGTGACTTTAGTGGCACAGCTTGCTCGACTGCAGCTCGAGGATTCTGAGGATTTGGACAGCCTCTTCATCAGAGGACAGGAGTTGCTCACAAGAGGCTACAAGAAGCAGGGGAATCAGTCTCAGAGACCCTCTTCAACGTCTTGGTCCTCAATGGTCTGCCAATGAGGTATGAAAGTTTTGTTATACAGGAAAGCTTCAACCCGGCAACGAACTTCACAGAGTTGAGGAAAAGGCTGCAGAACTTTCATGAGAGCACGGTGCAGAGACACAGGGGACAAAGTGGTTCAGTGGCACTGGCAGTGAAGCGTGACCTCAAAAAGGGACCCAAGAAAGGAAACTGCTTTGTGTGTGGGATCCCTGGACATTTTGCCAAGGACTGCAGGAAGAAGGAGACAGCACAATGCAGCAAGTGTGGTGAGAAGGGTCACCTAGAGAGGGCATGCAAGAGACAAAGAGATGGAGGCAAACATGAGTCAGTGGCAATGGGTCCAACATTGGCTAAACCAGACGAGGAATGCTGGAGAACTGTTTCTCAGACCAGCTAGAACGAAAATTCTTTCTCCTATAGAACCAATTTGGACTTTCCCACTCCTAAGTAGGCTCTCAATTGATTTGAATAAGTCCTTCACTATATGGAAAAACACTATTTGTTAACCTGTGTAAAGATAGTAATTTGAGCGCGAAATCTGACAACGTGTTAAGAAATTTTTTCTCAGACCAGCTAGAGCAAAAATCTTTTCTCCTTTAGAACTTATTTGGACGTTCCCACTCCTAAGTAGGCTCTCAATTGATTTGAATAAGTCCTTCACTATATGGAAAAACACTATCTGTTAAACTCTGTAAAGAAAGTATTTTGAGCGCGAAATGTGACAACGTGTTAAGTACTTTTTTCTCAGACCAGCTAGAACAAATACTCCTTCTCCTTTAGAACCTATTTGATATTTCCCACTCCTAAATAGCCTCTCAATTGATTTGAATAAGTCCTTCACTATATGGAAAAACACTATTTGTTAAACTTTGTAAAGATAGTATTTTGAGCGCGAAATCTGACAACGTGTTAAGTACTTTTTTCTCAGACCAGCTAGAACAAAAATTCCTTCTCCTTTAGAACCTATTTGGACTTTCCCATTCCTAAGTAGGCTCTCAATTGATTTGAATAAGTACTTCACTATATGGAATAACACTATCTGTTAAACTCTGTAAAGATAGTATTTTGAGCGCGAAATATGACAACGTGTTAAGTGCTTTTTTCTCAGACCAGCTAGAACAAAAATTCCTTCTCCTTTAGAACTTATTTGGACGTTCCCACTCCTAAGTAGGCTCTCAATTGATTTGAATAAGTCCTTCACTATATGGAAAAACACTATCTGTTAAACTCTGTAAAGATAGTATTTTGAGCGCGAAATCTGACAACGTGTTAAGTACTTTTTTCTCAGACCAGCTAGAACAAATACTCCTTCTCCTTTAGAACCTATCTGATATGTCCCACTCCTAAATATCCTCTCAATTGATTTGAATAAGTCCTTCACTATATGGAAAAACACTATTTGTTAAACTTTGTAAAGATAGTATTTTGAGAGCGAAATCTGACAACGTATTAAGTACTTTTTTCTCAGACCAGCTAGAACAAATATTCCTTCTCCTTTAGAACCTATTTGGACTTTCCCAATACTAAGTAGGCTCTCAATTGATTTGAATAAGTACTTCACTATATGGAAAAACACTATTTGTTAAACTCTGTAAAGATAGTATTTTGAGCGCGAAATCTGACAACTTGTTAAGAACTTTTTTCTCAGACCAGCTAGAACAAAAATTCCTTCTCCTTTAGAACCTCTTTGGACTCTGCCACCCCTAAGTAGGCTCTCAATTGATTTGAATATGTCCTTCACTATATAGAAAAACACTATTTGTTAAACTCTGTAAAGATAGTATTTTGAGCGCGAAATCTGACAACTTGTTAAGAACTTTTTTCTCAGACCAGCTAGAACAAAAATTCCTTCTCCTTTAGAACCTATTTGGACTTTCCCATTCCTAAGTAGGCTCTCAATTGATTTGAATAAGTACTTCACTATATGGAATAACACTATCTGTTAAACTCTGTAAAGATAGTATTTTGAGCGCGAAATATGACAACGTGTTAAGTGCTTTTTTCTCAGACCAGCTAGAACAAAAATTCCTTCTCCTTTAGAACTTATTTGGACGTTCCCACTCCTAAGTAGGCTCTCAATTGATTTGAATAAGTCCTTCACTATATGGAAAAACACTATCTGTTAAACTCTGTAAAGATAGTATTTTGAGCGCGAAATCTGACAACGTGTTAAGTACTTTTTTCTCAGACCAGCTAGAACAAATACTCCTTCTCCTTTAGAACCTATCTGATATGTCCCACTCCTAAATAGCCTCTCATTTGATTTGAATAAGTCCTTCACTATATGGAAAAACACTATTTGTTAAACTTTGTAAAGATAGTATTTTGAGAGCGAAATCTGACAACGTATTAAGTACTTTTTTCTCAGACCAGCTAGAACAAAAATTCCTTCTCCTTTAGAACCTATTTGGACTTTCCCAACACTAAGTAGGCTCTCAATTGATTTGAATAAGTACTTCACTATATGGAAAAACACTATTTGTTAAACTCTGTAAAGATAGTATTTTGAGCGCGAAATCTGACAACTTGTTAAGAACTTTTTTCTCAGACCAGCTAGAACAAAAATTCCTTCTCCTTTAGAACCTCTTTGGACTTTGCCACCCCTAAGTAGGCTCTCAGTTGATTTGAATATGTCCTTCACTATATAGAAAAACACTATTTGTTAAACTCTGTAAAGATAGTATTTTGAGCGCGAAATCTGACAACGTTTTAAGTACTTTTTTCTCAGACCAGCTAAAACAAAAATTCCTTCTCCTTTAGAACCTATTTGGACTTTCCCACTCCTAAGTAGGCTCTCAATTGATTTGATTAAGTCCGTCACTATATGGAAAAACACTATTTGTTAAACTGTGTAAAGATAGTATTTTGAGCGCGAAATCTGACAACGCGTTAAGAACTTTTTTCTCAGACCAGCTAGAACAAAAATTCCTTCTCCTTTAGAACCTATTTGGACTTTGCCACTCCTAAGTAGGCCCTTAATTGATTTGAATAAGTCCTTCACTATGTGGAAAAACACTATTTGTTAAACTCTGTAAAGATAGTATTTTGAGCGCGAAATCTGACAACGTGTTAAGTACTTTTTTCTCAGACCAGCTAGAACAAAAATTCCTTCTCCTTTAGAATCTATTTGGACTTTCCCACTCCTAAATAGGCTTTCAATTGATTTGAATAAGTCCTTCACTATATGGAAAAACACTATTTGTTAAACTCTGTAAGGATAGTATTTTGAGCGCGAAATCTGACAACGTGTTAAGTACTTTTTTCTCAGACCAGCTAGAACAAAAATTCCTTCTCCTTTAGAATCTATTTGGACTTTCCCCACTCCTAAGTAGGCCCTCAATTGATTTGAATAAGTCCGTCACTCTATTGAAAAACACTATTTGTTAAACTTTGAAATAATAGTATTTTGAGCGCGAAATCTGACGTGTTAAGTACTTTTTTCTCAGACCAGTAGAACAAAAATTCTCCCCCATTAGAACCTATTGGGACTTCCACACACCTACGTAGAATCTCAAATGATTTGAATAAGTTCCTCAATACACTTACACAGAAAAATGAGATTTGAAAAGTTGAGTCAATATGCAATTTTACCTGAGAAGTAATTATCTAACAATTTCGTGTGAATTAGCAAATGAGTCAAAATTATTCTCAGCAGTTTGAATGAGACACAAGGAAGATAATCAAAAATTAAAGATCGAGGTACATAGTGGAGTCAATTGTGTTCGAAGTGTCGCATTATTTTCACTAAATAGTTTTTCTCCTTGAAAACAAAATGAAACAGTTTGTAGGCAATCATGGCTACAGGAACTTCCACAGTCTCCTCAGAATCGATACAACAAAACCGAAGATTGCATTCTCTGAGGAAGCACATCTTACCAATTTAATCAAACTGATAATATGCTTCTTTCGCAGAACACACTTCTTTATTTCATCCTCCTAGAAAAAAAGAATTTCACCTAACAGTATGTCTTCGTTCAATGAGATCCCAACAAATATATCAGCGCTCGACCCACGAACGTAAGCCCCTGATGTTAAAAAGAACGAATCACGAATTCTACAAAACAGGCGTTTTCGGGGATGCGCACGCCTAAAATTTCGGGTAGCCTCTGTTTCAACCATTCCGAATGCTTCATCGAATGGCTTTTTTGTGGACAACTCATTTAATGATTGAGTTAGGCAATCATCTTGAACTTCAGTAGTCGCCAGTAACTTTGATCGAATAAAACGTTGAACCAAAACATGACAATGATTCACCCTTCCAGTAAGCGGGGCAAGGAGAAGCCTGTTGGCAGACTCGAACATGAATGCAGAAGTAGTAAAAAGAGGTCCAATACTTCGAACCTGCCAACTTAGGTGTCTTAAAGGGTGGAAATTGATTGATTACATTCTGTTGCATTTTTCTGCCATACTCAGGCAAAATTCATCAAGAAGAGTTTCACAAAGCTCTGCATTTTTACTCGAGTCGTATAACTCACGAACGGCAAAGACCAATTTCTTGAGATCATCTTCGTCGCTTCGTTTGTCCTCGCCAAACAGAATGGAGGGCAAAATAACCGGAGATAAATACAAGTGCATAGTTTTCAGCTCTTTTGCTTTCATGTTTGATAAAGCCTCTAAACTTTGCACGGTGTTCTCAAGCTCCTTGGGAAGGGCAACAGATCCCAGAAAAGTGTTCAACTGTCCACGGTGCGCCACTCTCATATTGTCGTAAAGATAACCGAGAAGGTCTTTGGCAACACCCAAGAAAATTTGGTGCATTGGGTCGATCGGAGACGACAACGGTTGATTGGGAATTAAAGAGAGTAATATACTTCTTCCTTTGACACCTTGGGTCCTCACTTCAGTGTCTGCTTTTCGACCGTGTTTTAACTGAATTTCTCTGATGCTGCCCTTTTCAAGCTCTCTCAAATTCAATAGGTGCGACTCGTGCGACCTCATCACAAACTTTTCATCGTCGGGATACCTATGAGAGCCCGCAAAGTGAAAGCCACGTTGAATGCACAAGGTACATCCGTAGAAGCCGTTACACTGCTTCATTTTGAGAACCTTTGCCGTTCCAATTAAATCGGCAACAAAAAGAATTGGCTGGAAATCTAACTCAATTTTTTTTTTCATCTACTTTCAAAAACGTTGCGAAGGAGAGCTCATTGATCATGTGTTGGAACATCTGGTTGAAATCAGGATAGCAAGATCCAACAAACAAAGCCGCAAGAACAATATTTTGAAACCTTTGGCGTTTTTTAGGAAGAAGGTCAGCAACAAAGATAAAAAGAGGCCAAGCCGATGAGACTGGACTTTTGCTTACGTTAGCTCCATCTGTATTTACAATTAACCGAACAGTGAGTTTATTTCCAATAACTCGAAACTCTGGCATATGCAGGTCTACGTTGAAGGTCTTATTGGCTGCATAGAAGAGCATTTCATCTATGTGTTCCTCAACTATGTCAACAAGCAGTTGTCCAAACTTTACAACAATCAATTCATCATTTTCGAGAGTTATTTTTTCATCCTGGTAAAGAGAAGAAAACTCACTAAACTTAGTTTTAACGGCCCAAGGGGTTATTGTCTGGTGATCAAATAGTTCCTGGTCTCTCTTTATAAGATCGAACAGAAGGGCATCTGAACAATTATGACGCGCCACAATAGCTAAAAGAGACGCAATTAATTTACCTGCAGATACTTCATTCACTTCTCGCAAACGCACACGAGAAAAAATTTCATTAAAACCGAGTCCACTACTTTCTGCTATGTCAGCATCCAATAAAAAAACTGCCACTTCGGTCAACAAACTCATTAAAATTAGCTAGTCCTTCAAATGAATCACTTTCAATCTCATCCTCTACAAGTTGATTCGCACCACTATCTACAGGAGGAACATTTGCAGCTATTTCGTCCAATTTTTCTTCGTCGTGAACATCTAAAGGCGCTTCAAATTCCAGAGAGAGTTCACTGCTGTTTGAGCAATCTTCGTAAAATTTTATCATCTCCTCCAGATGCAATTTTAGTGTCACGATTGGCTTTAAGGAAATTCTGGGCTTAGATTTTCTGCATCATTTCTTAGCAATTTCACGGACAGTGTCTTTGATTGTTTCATCTGAAGATACATTCTGGTTACCGTGTAGCTGCGTCATTCCACACAAGCAGTCTGCGTTGTTATCGCCAAAAAAATTGCTGTTGTAGAACGTCACTAACTCTTCGCCGTCTACAATTGGTCGCAAAGCCCTTTATCTGATGCATTCGCGTCAATTATAGCCACCGCTCATGTAGTAATCGCAATTGTGTTCACATGAGTGGTTAGCCCATCTTGCGATTCCTATCTTTTATTTTTCACCTTCCATGAGAGACCAGTCGTCAACAGTTCTATTCTTTGGTTTCTTTGCCAGCAATCCAACTGTTTTTTTAAGTTCTCCGGTAGGTAAGGTTTTTCCATTTCGACTTCTTAAGCAGAAACCTCCAAAATTGTCAGGTTCAATTCTAAAACCGTCATTGTATGCTGCCGAATAGATTGTACGCACGTCAAGAGAGAGTTTTTTGAAATTTCGATATCCATTCTCAAGCGCCTTGAATTCTTCTTATGACATAAGAGTGGTGAGGGCATGAGGCTCTCTTTCAGTATCGTTGATATGTAAAGGTGCTATGAAACCCTCTGCTTGACAAAAAAGTTCACAAACATCCATACCTGGAACCATTCGATTGAACAGTGATTGAGAACATAACACAACTGAGCGAATTTAGAAAATAACCCAATACCGTCGGACTAATTTCTCGTGAACAACCAGCGACAACTTTGCATTAGCTTAAAACTTAGGCTGATAAACAAACAACGCACAACGAAGAAAAAAATTAGGACTTCAACTTCGCCAAAACTCAATTAAAACAATAATATGGAACCTCAGCATAGTTAGGGAAGCGTACGAAGAAAAACTCCACTCAATGTCTATCCCCTTCTTTTTCAAAAACATACTTCCCTCAAGCTAGTGAATATATCCTAAGATAAAATGAAGAACGAAATTTACACATGTGAACCGAACGAAAAAGCGTTAAACGCCGTGGAAAATAAAACAGAGGTAGCATAAAACTCTATTTCAATCAAAGAAAGATTAAGATCAGTAACTTTTTGAGACAACTGCAAAAACTTTAAAGATTCTAGACTAAAGCTATACAAAGCTAATTTATAGAAACACAAGTATCACTGAATAAACAGCAGTGCATAAATACATCCCGCGAGAACTAACAAAGTACTGGCAAACTTTCCAGATTGACATAAGTACAGGAAGGCATATGCTGGAGAACAAATATAATCTAACTTTAAAAAACATCTTTTGAGTGACTGAATTGGGGTTCAGACAATAATTCTACTTATCGGCTACAAATTCAAAGTTTATTCACACTTCGCTAGTAATAGGTGTGACAACGTCATTTTTCCTATTGAAGCTTCTTCTCTCTCTACCTGCATGATTAGCAGCATCTTTCGCTTTTTGAAAAGCCAGATTAGGGCTGAGTGGATACTTCTGAATTACCACATCTAAAAACTAAGAAAGTGGATGGAAAGTAAATTTTCTCAAAGCAGAAGAGCAGATATTGAAAGCAGCAGTAAGTTTGAGTTAATAAGTATCAACTTTTAGTTAACAAGTATTTAACAAACGCATTTAATAACAACAGCTGATTTGCAGCAATCGTTAGTAAATTAGATAGATTGATGGATGCAGATTTAAGGAAACAATTACCTTTAAACTTCATTGTTTTTTCTATTGGAGCTTCGGATCAACTGGAGACTTAGAACTGTAAATCATTTCCTCAGTTAAACCATTAATTCCAAAAGTTTTAATTCTAAGACTGCGGCCAAGCTGTGAAGAATACTTGTTTGCTCTCAAATCTATCAAATTTTCGCCATCAAAATTGACCCTTGTAGGGGGATAAGTGGCCATGAGTTCATCGTCCTCATCAATCGATTGGAAACCAAATTTCTGTAACCGCGCTACTTCTTTCAGTTCTTCGAACTAGAACACAGTACTACTTTTCATTTTTCATGAACATTATACCTTTACTATTTTTTCGTTGATTATGAATATTGTTATTACTTACTCGGATGTTAAATTCGTCTATTTTTCAATTTGGAGTTTGTAAATAAGCAATATTTTTATCATTATTATTGACACTTTTATTTATACTACTCTTATTATTATTACTGTCA
>NC_134470.1:18128303-18204592 GCF_964194025.1 Convolutriloba macropyga
AAAAAATTCAAACTATAGCTCAAAACATCAAAATTACGTAACAATAAAGTTACAATACTAATTTCAAGTGCAAAAACAAAAGCACACGCAACAAAGTTACAAACTTCAGGCGAACAAACTTTAATTCAATTTCTCTGCGAGAAGCTTGATCTTATTTATTAGATACTGGCTCAGAAAACTCGTAAGAGCTGAGGTGAACCCCATCAGAGAATCGCGACAAATGGCTTCCGCTAATTCTATATATTTCCTCTTGTAATTTGTTCAGCAGCCTACTGTTCATTTTTCGGATTCCGTCAGGATTATTCAAGCGCGGAATAATATCTGCCGTCAAGACTACTGAATTGTTCTGCTGGCAGTAACTGAACAAATCTCGGATTTCCGCAGTCAACTCTTTAAGGGACATATCAGCGGGGGTAAAGATATCTCTGGGGCAAATATCACTTCCTCCAATCATTATGACTAATACATCGTAACCTCGCAGCTCATTTGTGTAACTCCGCCAATTGCGGGCTCTCTCTCCGCCATTGCCCAGGGCAACAACATTTTCGGGTAATTGGAGCCTTTGAACGTGGCTGTCCCCAAATATTCCTATCTTTTTCTGTGTAAATGTGCTCATTTTTAGCTGAAATAAAAATGAACTTCTTTCTAAATTCGTTTAAGCCCAACTTTTACAAAATATCAACACCTAAGACAAGACAAGATTGAATATCATGGAGCTTTCGATACAAACAACCTTTCAAACAACATTAGTTGAAAATTAAAAAGTTTGGGTGACCTGTAAAACTGGTCAATAAATTAGCCCTCTTAAAAAACGTAGCCCACTCGTACCCAGCTTTTATATATACATACACACATAATATCAACACCTAAGACAAGACAAGATTGGATATCATGGAGCTTTCGATACAAACAACCTTTCAAACAACATTAGTTGAAAATTAAAAAGTTTGGGTGACCTGTAAAAATGGTCAATAAATTAGCCCTCTTAAAAAACGTAGCCCACTCGTACCCAGCTTTTATATATACACACACACATAATATCAACACCTAAGACAAGACAAGATTGGATATCATGGAGCTTTCGATACAAACAACCTTTCAAACAACATTAGTTGAAAATTAAAAAATTTGGGTGACCTGTAAAAATGGTCAATAAATTAGCCCTCTTAAAAAACGTAGCCCACTCGTACCCAGCTTTTATATATACATACACACTTAATATCAACACCTAAGACAAGACAAGATTGAATATCATGGAGCTTTCGATACAAACAACCTTTCAAACAACATTAGTTGAAAATTAAAAAGTTTGGTGACCTGTAAAGATGGTCAATAAATTAGCCCTCTTGAAAAACGTAGCCCACTCGTACCCACTTTTTTTATTTACATGCACATATAGTATACATGCGTACAGACATACATAACTTGACGCCCGATAAATGACCTGATAAAAAAACACCTATTTTTAAAAATAGTTGTTCGCAAAATTCGCAAACTTGAAAATGAAAACCCAACTTTTTGCCTAGCCCAGCTATACCAAATATCCTTAAGCAAAAAAGTCCTTGACTAAAATGAACAATTCAATTGACCAAATCCTTGACTGTACTGAAGACTACTTTTTATGAAAACGCACAAAAATAATTTTTGAGCTCGAAATCTGACAACGTATTAAGTACTTTTTACTCAGACCAACTAAATCAACAATTAGTTCTCTATCAGAGCCTACTAGGGCTATGACACTCCTACGTAGACCCTCAATTCAATTGAACAAGTCCTTGACTGCACTGAATTTCACTTTTCATGAAAACGCACAAAAATAATTTTTGAGCTCGAAATCTGACAACGTATTATGTACTTTTAACTCAGACCAGCTAGATCAACAATTAACCCTCTAACAGAACTTACTCGGACAGTGACACTCCTACTTAGACCCTCAGTTCAATTGAACAAGTCCTTGACTGCACTGAAATTCACTTTTTATGATAACGCACAAAAATATTTTCTGAGCTCGAAATCTTACAACGTATTAAGTACTTTTTACTCAGACCAGCTAGAATAAAAATTAGCCTTCTATCAGAACCTACTAGGACCATGACACTCCTACGTAGACCCTCAATTCAATTGAACAAGACCTTGACTGCACTGAAACTCACTTTTTATGAAAACGCACAAAAATAATTTTTGAGCTCGAAATCTGACAACGTATTAAGTACTTTTTACTCAGACCTGCTAGATCAACAATTAGCCCTCTATCAGAACTTACTAGGACTATGACACTCCTACGTAGACCCTCAGTTCAATTGAACAAGTCCTTGACTGCACTGAATTTCACTTTTTATGAAAACGCTCAAAAAGAACTTTTGAGCTCGAAATCTGACAACGTATTAAGTACTTTTTACTCAGACCAGCTAGATCAGCAATTAGCCCTCTATCAGAACCTGCTAGGACCATGACACTCCTACGTAGACCCTCAATTCAATTGAACAAGTCCTTGACTGCACTGAAACTCACTTTTTATGGAAACGACCAAAAATAATTTTTGAGCTCGAAATCTGACAACGTATTAAGTACTTTTTACTCAGACCAGCTAGATCAACAATTAGCCCTCTATCAGAACTTATTAGGACTATGACACACCGACTTAGACCATCAGTTCAATTGAACAAATCCTTGACTGCACTGAAACTCACTTTTTATGGAAACGCACAAAAATAATTTTTGAGCTCGAAATCTGACAACGTATTAAGTACTTTTTACTCAGACCAGCTAGAACAACAATTAGCCTTCTATCAGAACCTACTAGGACTATGACACTTCTACGTAGACCCTCAATTCAATTGAACAGGACCTTGACTGCACTGAAATTCACTTTTTATGAAAACGCACAAAAATAGTTTTTGAGCTCGAAATCTGACAACGTATTAAGTACTTTTTACTCAGACCAGCTAGATCAACAATTAGCCCTCTATCAGAACTTACTAGGACTATGACACCCCTACGTAGACCCTCAGTTCAATTGAACAAGTCCTTGACTGCACTGAATTTCACTTTTTATGAAAACGCACAAAAATAATTTTTGAGCTCGAAATCTGACAACGTATTAAGTACTTTTTACTCAGACCAGCTAGATCAGCAATTAGCCCTCTATCAGAAACTACTAGGACTATGACACTCCTACGTAGACCCTCAATTCAATTGAACAAGTCCTTGACTGCACTGAAACTCACTTTTTATGGAAACGCACAAAAGTAATTTTTGAGCTCGAAATCTGACAACGTATTAAGTACTTTTTACTCAGACCAGCTAGATCAACAATTAGCCCTCTATCAGAACTTCCTAGGACTATGACACTCCTACTTAGACCATCAGTTCAATTGAACAAGTCCTTGACTGCAGTGAAATTCACTTTTTATGAAAACGCACAAAAATAATTTTTGAGCACGAAATCTGACAACGTATTAAGTACTTTTTAATCAGACCAGCTAGATCAACAATTAGCCCTCTATCAGAACCTACTAGGACTATGACACTCCTACGTAGACCCTCAGTTCAATTGAACAAGTTCTTGACTGCACTAAAATTCACTTTTTATGAAAACGCACAAAAATAATTTTTGAGCTAGAAATCTGACAACGTATTAATTTCTTTTTACTCAGACCAGCTAGATCAGCAATTAGCCCTCTATCAGAACCTACTATGACTATGACACTCCTACGTAGACCCTCAATTCAATTGAACAAGTCCTTGACTGCACTGAAACTCACTTTTTATGGAAACGCACAAAAGTAATTTTTGAGCTCGAAATCTGACAACGTATTAAGTACTTTTTACTCAGACCAGCTAGATCAACAATTAGCCCTCTATCAGAACTTCCTAGGACTATGACACTCCTAAGTAGACCCTCAATTCAATTTAACAAGTCCTTGACTGCACTGAAATTCACTTTTTATGAAAACGCACAAAAATAATTTTTGAGCTCGAAATCTGACGTATTAATTTTTTTTACTCAGACCAGCTAGATCAGCAATTAGCCCTCTATCAGAACCTACTAGGACTATGACACTCCTACGTAGACCCTCAATTCAATTGAACAAGTCCTTGACTGCACTGAAACTCACTTTTTATGGAAACTCACAAAAGTAATTTTTGAGCTCGAAATCTGACAACGTATTAAGTACTTTTTACTCAGACCAGCTAGATCAACAATTAGCCCTCTATCAGAACTTCCTAGGACTATGACACTCCTAAGTAGACCCTCAATTCAATTGAACAAGTCCTTGACTGCACTGAAATTCACTTTTTATGAAAACGAACAAAAATAATTTTTGAGCTCGAAATCTGACAACGTATTAAGTACTTTTTACTCAAACCAGCTAGATCAACAATTAGCCCTCTATCAGAACCTACTAGGACTATGACACTCCTACGTAGACCCTCAATTCAATTGAACAAGTCCTTGACTGCACTGAAATTCACTTTCTATGAAAACGCACAAAAAAAATTTTTGAGCTCGAAATCTGACAACGTATTAAGTACTTTTTACTCAGACCAGCTAGATCAGCAATTAGCCCTCTATCAGAACCTACTAGGACTATGACACTCCTACGTAGACCCTCAATTCATTTGAACAAGTCCTTGACTGCACTGAAAATCACTTTCTATGAAAACGCATAAAAGTAATTTTTGAGCTCGAAATCTGACAACGTATTAAGTACTTTTTACTCAGACCAGCTAGATCAGCAATTAGCCCTCTATCAGAACCTACTAGGACTATGACACTCCTACGTAGACCCTCAATTCAATTGAACAAGTCCTTGACTGCACAGAAATTCACTTTTTATGAAAACGAACAAAAATAATTTTTGAGCTCGAAATCTGACAACGTATTAAGTACTTTTTACTCAGACCAGCTAGATCAAAAATTAGCCCTCTATCAGAACCTACTAGGACTATGACACTCCTACGTAGACCCTCAATTCAATTGAACAAGTCCTTGACTGCACTGAAATTCACTTTTTATGAAAACGCACAAAAATAATTTTTGAGCTCGAAATCTGACAACGTATTAAGTAATTTTTACTCAGACCAGCTAGATCAGCAATTAGCCCTCTATCAGAACCTACTAGGACTATGACACTCCTACGTAGACCCTCAATTCAATTGAACAAGTCCTTGACTGCACTGAAAATCACTTTTTATGGAAAGGCACAAAAGTAATTTTTGAGCTCGAAATCTGACAACGTATAAAGTACTTTTTACTCAGACCAGCTAGATCAACAATTAGCCCTCTATCAGAACTTCCTAGGACTATGACACTCCTACTTAGACTATCAGTTCAATTGAACAAGTCCTTGACTGCAGTGAAATTCACTTTTTATGAAAACGCACAAAAATAATTTTTGAGCACGAAATCTGACAACGTATTAAGTACTTTTTAATCAGACCAGCTAGATCAACAATTAGCCCTCTATCAGAACCTACTAGGACTATGACACTCCTACGTAGACCCTCAGTTCAATTGAACAAGTTCTTGACTGCACTAAATTTCACTTTTTATGAAAACGCACAAAAATAATTTTTGAGCTCGAAATCTGACAACGTATTAAGTACTTTTTACTCAGACCAGCTAGATCAGCAATTAGCCCTCTATCAGAACCTACTAGGACTATGACACTCCTACGTAGACCCTCAATTCAATTGAACAAGTCCTTGACTGCACTGAAAATCACTTTCTATGAAAACGCATAAAAGTAATTTTTGAGCTCGAAATCTGACAACGTATTAAGTACTTTTTACTCAGACCAGCTAGATCAGCAATTAGCCCTCTATCAGAACCTACTAGGACTATGACACTCTTACGTAGACCCTCAATTCAATTGAACAAGTCCTTGACTGCACTGAAATTCACTTTCTATGAAAACGAACAAAAATAATTTTTGAGCTCGAACTCTGACAACGTATTAAGTACTTTTTACTCAGACCAGCTAGATCAACAACTAGCCCTCTATCAGAACTTACTAGGACTATGACACTCCTACGTAGACCCTCAGTTCAATTGAACAAGTCCTTGACTGCACTGAATTTCACTTTTTATGAAAACGCACAAAAATAATTTTTGAGCTCGAAATCTGACAACGTATTAAGTACTTTTTACTCAGACCAGCTAGACCAACAATTAGCCCTCTATCAGAACTTCCTAGGACTATGACACTCCTACTTAGACCATCAGTTCAATTGAACAAGTCCTTGACTGCAGTGAAATTCACTTTTTATGAAAACGCACAAAAGTAATTTTTGAGCTCGAAATCTGACAACGTATTAAGTACTTTTTACTCAGACCAGCTAGATCAGCAATTAGCCCTCTATCAGAACCTACTAGGACTATGACACTCCTACGTAGACCCTCAGTTCAATTGAACAAGTCCTTGACTGCACTGAATTTCACTTTTTATGAAAACGCACAAAAATAATTTTTGAGCTCGAAATCTGACAACGTATTAAGTACTTTTTACTCAGACCAGCTAGATCAGCAATTAGCCCTCTATCAGAACCTACTAGGACTATGACACTCCTACGTAGACCCTCAATTCAATTGAACAAGTCCTTGACTGCACTGAAACTCACTTCTTATGGAAACGCACAAAAGTAATTTTTGAGCTCGAAATCTGACAACGTATTAAGTACTTTTTACTCAGACCAGCTAGATCAACAATTAGCCCTCTATCAGAACTTCCTAGGACTATGACACTCCTACTTAGACCATCAGTTCAATTGAACAAGTCCTTGACTGCAGTGAAATTCACTTTTTATGAAAACGCACAAAATAATTTTTGAGCACGAAATCTGACAAAGTATTAAGTACTTTTCAATCAGACCAGCTAGATCAACAATTAGCCCTCTATCAGAACCTACAAGGACTATGACACTCCTACGTAGACCATCAGTTCAATTGAACAAGTTCTTGACTGCACTAAATTTCACTTTTTATGAAAACGCACAAAAATAATTTTTGAGCTCGAAATCTGACAACGTATTAAGTACTTTTTACTCAAACCAGCTAGATCAGCAATTAGCCCTCTATCAGAACCTACTAGGACTATGACACTCCTACGTAGACCCTCAGTTCAATTGAACAAGTACTTGACTGCACTGAATTTCACTTTTTATGAAAACGCACAAAAATAATTTTTGAGCTCGAAATCTGACAACGTATTAAGTACTTTTTACTCAGACCAGCTAGATCAGCAATTAGCCCTCTATCAGAACTTACTAGGACTATGACACTCCTACGTAGACCCTCAGTTCAATTGAACAAGTTCTTGACTGCACTAATTTTCACTTTTTATGAAAACGCACAAAAATAATTTTTGAGCTCGAAATCTGACAACGTATTAAGTACTTTTTACTCAGACCAGCTAGATCAGCAATTAGCCCTCTATCAGAACCTACTAGGACTATGACACTCCTACGTAGACCCTCAGTTCAATTGAACAAGTCCTTGACTGCACTGAATTTCACTTTTTATGAAAACGCACAAAAATAATTTTTGAGCTCGAAATCTGACAACGTATTAAGTACTTTTTACTCAGCCAGCTAGATCAGCAATTAGCCCTCTATCAGAACCTACTAGGACTATGACACTCCTACGTAGACCCTCAATTCAATTGAACAAGTCCTTGACTGCAATGAAACTCACTTTTTATGGAAACGCACAAAAGTAATTTTTGAGCTCGAAATCTGACAACGTATTAAGTACTTTTTACTCAGACCAGCTAGATCAACAATTAGCCCTCTATTAGAACTTCCTAGGTCTATGACACTCCTAAGTAGACCCTCAATTCAATTGAACAAGTCCTTGACTGCACTGAAATTCACTTTTTATGAAAACGAACAAAAATAATTTTTGAGCTCGAAATCTGACAACGTATTAAGTACTTTTTACTCAAACCAGCTAGATCAACAATTAGCCCTCTATCAGAACCTACTAGGACTATGACACTCCTACGTAGACCCTCAATTCAATTGAACAAGTCCTTGACTGCACTGAAACTCACTTTTTATGGAAACGCACAAAAGTAATTTTTGAGCTCGAAATCTGACAACGTATTAAGTACTTTTTACTCAGACCAGCTAGATCAACAATTAGCCCTCTATCAGAACTTCCTAGGACTTTGACACTCCTACTTAGACCATCAGTTCAATTGAACAAGTCCTTGACTGCAGTGAAATTCACTTTTTATGAAAACGCACAAAAATAATTTTTGAGCACGAAATCTGACAACGTATTAAGTACTTTTTAATCAGACCAGCTAGATCAACAATTAGTTCTCTATCAGAACCTACTAGGACTATGACACTCCTACGTAGACCCTCAGTTCAATTGAACAAGTTCTTGACTGCACTAAATTTCACTTTTTATGAAAACGCACAAAAATAATTTTTGAGCTCGAAATCTGACAACGTATTAAGTACTTTTTACTCAGACCAGCTAGATCAGCAATTAGCCCTCTATCAGAACCTACTAGGACTATGACACTCCTACGTAGACCCTCAGTTCAATTGAACAAGTCCTTGACTGCACTGAATTTCACTTTTTATGAAAACGCACAAAAATAATTTTTGAGCTCGAAATCTGACAACGTATTAAGTACTTTTTACTCAGACCAGCTAGATCAGCAATTAGCCCTCTATCAGAACCTACTAGTACCATGACACTCCTACGTAGACCCTCAATTCAATTGAACAAGTCCTTGACTGCACTGAAACTCACTTTTTATGGAAACGCACAAAAGTAATTTTTGAGCTCGAAATCTGACAACGTATTAAGTACTTTTTACTCAGACCAGCTAGATCAACAATTAGCCCTCTATCAGAACTTCCTAGGACTATGACACTCCTACTTAGACCATCAGTTCAATTGAACAAGTCCTTGACTGCAGTAAAATTCACTTTTCATGAAAACGCACAAAAATAATTTTTGAGCACGAAATCTGACAACGTATTAAGTACTTTTTAATCAGACCAGCTAGATCAACAATTAGCCCTCTATCAGAACCTACTAGGACTATGACACTCCTACGTAGACCTTCAGTTCAATTGAACAAGTTCTTGACTGCACTAAATTTCACTTTTTATGAAAACGCACAAAAATAATTTTTGAGCTCGAAATCTGACAACGTATTAAGTACTTTTTACTCAGACCAGCTAGATCAACAATTAGCCCTCTATCAGAACTTCCTAGGACTATGACACTCCTACTTAGACCATCAGTTCAATTGAACAAGTCCTTGACTGCAGTGAAATTCACTTTTTATGAAAACGCACAAAAATAATTTTTGAGCACGAAATCTGACAACGTATTAAGTACTTTTTAATCAGACCAGCTAGATCAACAATTAGCCCTCTATTAGAACCTACTAGGACTATGACACTCCTACGTAGACCCTCAGTTCAATTGAACAAGTTCTTGACTGCACTAAATTTCACTTTTTATGAAAACGCACAAAAATAATTTTTGAGCTCGAAATCTGACAACGTATTAAGTACTTTTTACTCAGACCAGCTAGATCAGCAATTAGCCCTCTATCAGAACCTACTAGGACTATGACACTCCTACGTAGACCCTTAGTTCAATTGAACAAGTCCTTGACTGCGCTGAAACTCACTTTTTATGGAAACGCACAAAAGTAATTTTTGAGCTCGAAATCTGACAACGTATTAAGTACTTTTTACTCAGACCAGCTAGATCAGCAATTAGCCCTCTATCAGAACCTACTAGGACTATGACACTCCTACGTAGACCCTCAGTTCAATTCAACAAGTCCTTGACTGCACTGAATTTCTCTTTTTATGAAAACGCACAAAAATAATTTTTGAGCTCGAAATCTGACAACGTATTAAGTACTTTTTACTCAGACCAGCTAGATCAGCAATTAGCCCTCTATCAGAACCTACTAGGACTATGACACTCCTACGTAGACCCTCAATTCAATTGAACAAGTCCTTGACTGCACTGAAACTCACTTTTTATGGAAACGCACAAAAGTAATTTTTGAGCTCGAAATCTGACAACATATTAAGTACTTTTTACTCAGACCAGCTAGATCAACAATTAGCCCTCTATCAGAACTTCCTAGGACTATGACACTCCTAAGTAGAACCTCAATTCAATTGAACAAGTCCTTGACTGCACTGAATTTCACTTTTTATGAAAACGCACAAAAATAATTTTTGAGCTCGAAATCTGACAACGTATTAAGTACTTTTTACTCAGACCAGCTAGATCAGCAATTAGCCCTCTATCAGAACCTACTAGGACTATTACACTCCTACGTAGACCCTCAATTCAATTGAACAAGTCCTTGACTGCACTGAAACTCAATTTTTATGGAAACGCACAAAAGTAATTTTTGAGCTCGAAATCTGACAACGTATTAAGTACTTTTTACTCAGACCAGCTGGATCAACAATTAGCCCTCTATCAGAACTTCCTAGGACTATGACACTCCTACTTAGACCATCAGTTCAATTGAACAAGTCCTTGACTGCAGTGAAATTCACTTTTTATGAAAACGCACAAAAATAATTTTTGAGCACGAAATCTGACAACGTATTAAGTACTTTTTAATCAGACCAGCTAGATCAACAATTAGCCCTCTATCAGAACCTACTAGGACTATGACACTCCTACGTAGACCCTCAGTTCAATTGAACAAGTTCTTGACTGCACTAAATTTCACTTTTTATGAAAACGCACAAAAATAATTTTTGAGCTCGAAATCTGACAACGTATTAAGTATTTTTTACTCAGACCAGCTAGATCATCAATTGGCCCTCTATCAGAACCTACTAAGACTATGACACTCCTGCGTAGACCCTCAGTTCAATTGAACAAGTCCTTGACTGCACTGAATTTCACTTTTTATGAAAACGCACAAAAATATTTTTTGAGCTCGAAATCTGACAACGTATTAAGTACTTTTTACTCAGACCAGCTAGATAAGCAATTAGCCCTCTATCAGAACCTACTAGGACTATGACACTCCTACGTAGACCCTCAATTCAATTGAACAAGTCCTTGACTGCACTGAAACTCACTTTTTATGGAAACGCACAAAAGTAATTTTTGAGCTCGAAATCTGACAACGTATTAAGTACTTTTTACTCAGACCAGCTAGATCAACAATTAGCCCTCTATCAGAACTTCCTAGGACTATGACACTCCTACTTAGACCATCAGTTCAATTGAACAAGTCCTTGACTGCAGTGAAATTCACTTTTTATGAAAACGCACAAAAATAATTTTTGAGCACGAAATCTGACAACGTATTAAGTACTTTTTAATCAGACCAGCTAGATCAACAATTAGCCCTCTATCAGAACCTACTAGGACTATGACACTCCTACGTAGACCCTCAGTTCAATTGAACAAGTTCTTGACTGCACTAAATTTCACTTTTTATGAAAACGCACAAAAATAATTTTTGAGCTCGAAATCTGACAACGTATTAAGTATTTTTTACTCAGACCAGCTAGATCATCAATTGGCCCTCTATCAGAACCTACTAAGACTATGACACTCCTGCGTAGACCCTCAGTTCAATTGAACAAGTCCTTGACTGCACTGAATTTCACTTTTTATGAAAACGCACAAAAATATTTTTTGAGCTCGAAATCTGACAACGTATTAAGTACTTTTTACTCAGACCAGCTAGATAAGCAATTAGCCCTCTATCAGAACCTACTAGGACTATGACACTCCTACGTAGACCCTCAATTCAATTGAACAAGTCCTTGACTGCACTGAAACTCACTTTTTATGGAAACGCACAAAAGTAATTTTTGAGCTCGAAATCTGACAACGTATTAAGTACTTTTTACTCAGACCAGCTAGATCAACAATTAGTTCTCTATCAGAACTTCCTAGGACTATGACACTCCTACTTAGACCATCAGTTCAATTGAACAAGTCCTTGACTGCAGTGAAATTCACTTTTTATGAAAACGCACAAAAATAATTTTTGAGCACGAAATCTGACAACGTATTAAGTACTTTTTAATCAGACCAGCTAGATCAACAATTGGCCCTCTATCAGAACCTACTAGGACAATGACACTCCTACGTAGACCCTCAGTTCAATTGAACAAGTTCTTGACTGCACTAAATTTCACTTTTTATGAAAACGCACAAAAATAATTTTTGAGCTCGAAATCTGACAACGTATTAAGTACTTTTTACTCAGACCAGCTAGATCAGCAATTAGCCCTCTATCAGAACCTACTAGGACTATGACACTCCTACGTAGACCCTCAATTCAATTGAACAAGTCCTTGACTGCACTGAAACTCACTTTTTATGGAAACGCACAAAAGTAATTTTTGAGCTCGAAATCTGACAACGTATTAAGTACTTTTTACTCAGACCAGCTAGATCAACAATTAGCCCTCTATCAGAACTTCCTAGGACTATGACACTCCTAAATAGACCCTCAATTCAATTGAACAAGTCCTTGACTGCACTGAATTTCACTTTTTATGAAAACGCACAAAAATAATTTTTGAGCTCGAAATCTGACAACGTATTAAGTACTTTTTACTCAGACCAGCTAGATCAGCAATTAGCCCTCTATCAGAACCTACTAGGACTATGACACTCCTACGTAGAGCCTCAATTCAATTGAACAAGTCCTTGACTGCACTGAAACTCACTTTTTATGGAAACGCACAAAAGTAATTTTTGAGCTCGAAATCTGACAACGTATTAAGTACTTTTTAATCAGACCAGCTATATCAACAATTAGCCCTCTATCAGAACCTACTAGGACTATGACACTCCTACGTAGACCCTCAGTTCAATTGAACAAGTTCTTGACTGCACTAAATTTCACTTTTTATGAAAACGCACAAAAATAATTTTTGAGCTCGAAATCTGACAACGTATTAAGTACTTTTTACTCAGACCAGCTAGATCAGCAATTAGCCCTCTATCAGAACCTACTAGGACTATGACACTCCTACGTAGACCCTCAGTTCAATTGAAGAAGTTCTTGACTGCACTAAATTTCACTTTTTATGAAAACGCACAAAAATAATTTTTGAGCTCGAAATCTGACAACGTATTAAGTACTTTTTACTCAGACCAGCTAGATCAGCAATTAGCCCTCTATCAGAACCTGCTAGGACTATGACACTCCTACGTAGACCCTCAGTTCAATTGAACAAGTCCTTGACTGCACTGAATTTCACTTTTTATGAAAACGCACAAAAATAATTTTTGAGCTCGAAATCTGACAACGTATTAAGTACTTTTTACTCAGACCAGCTAGATCAGCAATTAGCCCTCTATCAGAACCTACTAGGACTATGACACTCCTACGTAGACCCTCAATTCAATTGAACAAGTCCTTGACTGCACTGAAACTCACTTTTTATGGAAACGCACAAAAGTAATTTTTGAGCTCGAAATCTGACGACGTATTAAGTACTTTTTACTCAGACAAGCTACATCAACAATTATCCCTCTATCAGAACTTCCTAGGACTATGACACTCCTACTTAGACCACCAGTTCAATTGAACAAGTCCTTGACTGCAGTGAAATTCACTTTTTATGAAAACGCACAAAAATAATTTTTGAGCACGAAATCTGACAACGTATTAAGTACTTTTTAATCAGACCAGCTAGATCAACAATTAGCCCTCTATCAGAACCTACTAGGACTATGACACTCCTACGTAGACCCTCAGTTCAATTGAACAAGTTCTTGACTGCACTAAATTTCACTTTTTATGAAAACGCACAAAAATAATTTTTGAGCTCGAAATCTGACAACGTATTAAGTACTTTTTACTCAGACCAGCTAGATCAGCAATTAGCCCTCTATCAGAACCTATCAGGACTATGACACTCCTACGTAGACCCTCAGTTCAATTGAACAAGTCCTTGACTGCACTGAATTTCACTTTTTATGAAAACGCACAAAAATAATTTTTGAGCTCGAAATCTGACAACGTATTGAGTACTTTTTACTCTGACCAGCTAGATCAGCAATTAGCCCTCTATCAGAACCTACTAGGACTATGACACTCCTACGTAGACCCTCAATTCATTTGAACAAGTCCTTGACTGCACTGAAACTCACTTTTTATGGAAACGCACAAAAGTAATTTTTGAGCTCGAAATCTGACAACGTATTAAGTACTTTTTAATCAGACCAGCTAGATCAACAATTAGCCCTCTATCAGAACCTACTAGGACTATGACACTCCTACGTAGACCCTCAATTCAATTGAACAAGTCCTTGACTGCACTGAAACTCACTTTTTATGGAAACGCACAAAAGTAATTTTTGAGCACGAAATCTGACAACGTATTAAGTACTTTTTAATCAGACCAGCTAGATCAACAATTAGCCCTCTATCAGAACCTACTAGGACTATGACACTCCTACGTAGACCCTCAGTTCAATTGAACAAGTTCTTGACTGCACTAAATTTCACTTTTTATGAAAACGCACAAAAATAATTTTTGAGCTCGAAATCTGACAACGTATTAAGTACTTTTTACTCAGACCAGCTAGATCAGCAATTAGCCCTCTATCAGAACCTATCAGGACTATGACACTCCTACGTAGACCCTCAGTTCAATTGAACAAGTCCTTGACTGCACTGAATTTCACTTTTTATGAAAACGCACAAAAATAATTTTTGAGCTCGAAATCTGACAACGTATTGAGTACTTTTTACTCTGACCAGCTAGATCAGCAATTAGCCCTCTATCAGAACCTATCAGGACTATGAAACTCCTACGTAGACCCTCAGTTCAATTGAACAAGTCCTTGACTGCACTGAATTTCACTTTTTATGAAAACGCACAAAAATAATTTTTGAGCTCGAAATCTGACAACGTATTGAGTACTTTTTACTCTGACCAGCTAGATCAGCAATTAGCCCTCTATCAGAACCTACTAGGACTATGACACTCCTACGTAGACCCTCAGTTCAATTGAACAAGTCCTTGACTGCACTGAATTTCACTTTTTATGAAAACGCACAAAAATAATTTTTGAGCTCGAAATCTGACAACGTATTGAGTACTTTTTACTCTGACCAGCTAGATCAGCAATTAGCCCTCTATCAGAACCTACTAGGACTATGACACTCCTACGTAGACCCTCAATTCAATTGAACAAGTCCTTGACTGCACTGAAACTCACTTTTTATGGAAACGCACAAAAGTAATTTTTGAGCACGAAATCTGACAACGTATTAAGTACTTTTTAATCAGACCAGCTAGATCAACAATTAGCCCTCTATCAGAACCTATCAGGACTATGACACTCCTACGTAGACCCTCAGTTCAATTGAACAAGTCCTTGACTGCACTGAGTTTCACTTTTTATGAAAACGCACAAAAATAATTTTTGAGCTCGAAATCTGACAACGTATTGAGTACTTTTTACTCTGACCAGCTAGATCAACAATTAGCCCTCTATCAGAACCTACTAGGACTATGACACTCCTACGTAGACCCTCAATTCAATTGAACAAGTCCTTGACTGCACTGAAACTCACTTTTTATGGAAACGCACAAAAGTAATTTTTGAGCACGAAATCTGACAACGTATTAAGTACTTTTTAATCAGACCAGCTAGATCAACAATTAGCCCTCTATCAGAACCTACTAGGACTATGACACTCCTACGTAGACCCCCAGTTCAATTGAACAAGTTCTTGACTGCACTAAATTTCACTTTTTATGAAAACGCACAAAAATAATTTTTGAGCTCGAAATCTGACAACGTATTAAGTACTTTTTACTCAGACCAGCTAGATCAGCAATTAGCCCTCTATCAGAACCTATCAGGACTATGACACTCCTACGTAGACCCTCAGTTCAATTGAACAAGTCCTTGACTGCACTGAATTTCACTTTTTATGAAAACGCACAAAAATAATTTTTGAGCTCGAAATCTGACAACGTATTGAGTACTTTTTACTCTGACCAGCTAGATCAGCAATTAGCCCTCTATCAGAACCTACTAGGACTATGACACTCCTACGTAGACCCTCAGTTCAATTGAACAAGTTCTTGACTGCACTAAATTTCACTTTTATGAAAACGCACAAAAATAATTTTTGAGCTCGAAATCTGACAACGTATTGAGTACTTTTTACTCAGACCAGCTAGATCAGCAAGTAGCCCTCTATCAGAACCTATCAGGACTATTACACTCCTACGTAGACCCTCAGTTCAATTGAACAAGTCCTTGACTGCACTGAATTTCACTTTTTATGAAAACGCACAAAAATAATTTTTGAGCTCGAAATCTGACAACGTATTGAGTACTTTTTACTCTGATCAGCTAGATCAGCAATTAGCCCTCTATCAGAACCTATTAGGACTATGACACTCCTACGTAGACCCTCAATTCAATTGAACAAGTCCTTGACTGCACTGAAACTCACTTTTTATGGAAACGCACAAAAGTAATTTTTGAGCACGAAATCTGACAACGTATTAAGTACTTTTTAATCAGACCAGCTAGATCAACAATTAGCCCTCTATCAGAACCTACTAGGACTATGACACTCCTACGTAGACCCTCAGTTCAATTGAACAAGTTCTCGACTGCACTAAATTTCACTTTTTATGAAAACGCACAAAAATAATTTTTGAGCTCGAAATCTGACAACGTATTAAGTACTTTTTACTCAGACCAGCTAGATCAGCAATTAGCCCTCTATCAGAACCTATCAGGACTATGACACTCCTACGTAGACCCTCAGTTCAATTGAACAAGTCCTTGACTGCACTGAATTTCACTTTTTATGAAAACGCACAAAAATAATTTTTGAGCTCGAAATCTGACAACGTATTGAGTACTTTTTACTCTGACCAGCTAGATCAGCAATTAGCCCTCTATCAGAACCTACTAGGACTATGACACTCCTACGTAGACCCTCAGTTCAATTGAACAAGTTCTTGACTGCACTAAATTTCACTTTTTATGAAAACGCACAAAAATAATTTTTGAGCTCGAAATCTGACAACGTATTAAGTACTTTTTACTCAGACCAGCTAGATCAGCAATTAGCCCTTTATCAGAACCTATCAGGACTATGACACTCCTACGTAGACCCTCAGTTCAATTGAACAAGTCCTTGACTGCACTGAATTTCACTTTTTATGAAAACGCACAAAAATAATTTTTGAGCTCGAAATCTGACAACGTATTGAGTACTTTTTACTCTGGCCAGCTAGATCAGCAATTAGCCCTCTATCAGAACCTACTAGGACTATGACACTCCTAGGTAGACCCTCAATTCAATTGAACAAGTCCTTGACTGCACTGAAACTCACTTTTTATGGAAACGCACAAAAGTAATTTTTGAGCTCGAAATCTGACAACGTATTAAGTACTTTTTACTCAGACCAGCTAGATCAACAATTAGCCCTCTATCAGAACTTCCTAGGACTATGACACTCCTTGTTAGACCATCAGTTCAATTGAACAAGTTCTTGACTGCAGTGAAATTCACTTTTTTTGAAAACGCACAAAAGTAATTTTTGAGCACGAAATCTGACAACGTATTAAGTACTTTTTAATCAGACCAGCTAGATCAACAATTAGCCCTCTATCAGAACCTACTACGACTATGACACTCCTACGTAGACCCTCAGTTCAATTGAACAAGTTCTTGACTGCACTATATTTCACTTTTTATGAAAACGCACAAAAATAATTTTTGAGCTCGAAATCTGACAACGTATTAAGTACTTTTTACTCAGACCAGCTAGATCAGCAACTAGCCCTCTATCAGAACCTACTAGGACTATGACACTCCTACGTAGACCCTCAGTTCAATTGAACAAGTCCTTGACTGCACTGAATTTCACTTTTTATGAAAACGCACAAAAATAATTTTTGAGCTCGAAATCTGACAACGTATTAAGTACTTTTTACTCAGACCAGCTAGATCAACAATTAGCCCTCTATCAGAACTTCCTAGGACTATGACACTCCTACTTAGACCATCAGTTCAATTGAACAAGTCCTTGACTGCACTGAAATTCACTTTTTATGAAAACGCACAAAAATAATTTTTGAGCACGAAATCTGACAACGTATTAAGTACTTTTTAATCAGACCAGCTAGATCAACAATTAGCCCTCTATCAGAACCTACTAGGACTATGACACTCCTAGGTAGACCCTCAGTTCAATTGAACAAGTTCTTGACTGCACTAAATTTCACTTTTTATGAAAACGCACAAAAATAATTTTTGAGCTCGAAATCTGACAACGTATTAAGTACTTTTTACTCAGACCAGCTAGATCAACAATTAGCCCTCTATCAGAACTTCCTAGGACTATGACACTCCTACTTAGACCATCAGTTCAATTGAACAAGTCCTTGACTGCACTGAAATTCACTTTTTATGAAAACGCACAAAAATAATTTTTGAGCACGAAATCTGACAACGTATTAAGTACTTTTTAATCAGACCAGCTAGATCAACAATTAGCCCTCTATCAGAACATACTAGGACTATGACACTCCTAGGTAGACCCTCAGTTCAATTGAACAAGTTCTTGACTGCACTAAATTTCACTATTTATGAAAACGCACAAAAATAATTTTTGAGCTCGAAATCTGACAACGTATTAAGTACCTTTTACTCACACCAGCTAGATCAGCAATTAGCCCTCTATCAAAACCTACTAGGACTATGACACTCCTACGTAGACCCTCAGTTCAATTGAACAAGTCCTTGACTGCACGGAATTTCACTTTTTATGAAAACGCACAAAAATAATTTTTGAGCTCGAAATCTGACAACGTATTAAGTACTTTTTACTCAGACCAGCTAGATCAGCAATTAGCCCTCTATCAGAACCTACTAGGACTATGACACTCCTACGTAGACCCTCAATTCAATTGAACAAGTCCTTGACTGCACTAAAACTCACTTTTTATGGAAACGCACAAAAGTAATTTTTGAGCTCGAAATCTGACAACGTATTACGTACTTTTTACTCAGACCAGCGATAGATCAACAATTAGCCCTCTATCAGAACTTCCTAGGACTATGACACTCCTAAGTAGACCCTCAATTCAATTGAACAAGTCCTTGACTGCACTGAATTTCACTTTTTATGAAAACGCACAAAAATAATTTTTGAGCACGAAATCTGACAACGTATTAAGTACTTTTTACTCAGACCAGCTAGACCAGCAATTAGCCCTCTATCAGAACCTACTAGGACTATGACACTCCTACGTAGACCCTCAGTTCAATTGAACAAGTCCTTGACTGCACTGAATTTCACTTTTTATGAAAACGCACAAAAATAATTTTTGAGCTCGAAATCTGACAACGTATTAAGTACTTTTTACTCAGACCAGCTAGATCAGCAATTAGCCCTCTATCAGAACCTACTAGGACTATGACACTCCTACGTAGACCCTCAATTCAATTGAACAAGTCCTTGACTCCACTGAAACTCACTTTTTATGGAAACGCACAAAAGTAATTTTTGAGCTCGAAAACTGACAACGTATTAAGTACTTTTTACTCAGACCAGCTAGACCAACAATTAGCCCTCTATCAGAACTTCCTAGGACTATGACACTCCTACTTAGACCATCAGTTCAATTGAACAAGTCCTTGACTGCAGTGAAATTCACTTTTTATGAAAACGCACAAAAATAATTTTTGAGCACGAAATCTGACAACGTATTAAGTACTTTTTAATCAGACCAGCTAGATCAACAATTAGCCCTCTATCAGAGCCTACTAGGACTATGACACTCCTACGTAGACCCTCAGTTCAATTGTACAATTCCTTGACTGCACTGAATTTCACTTTTTATGAAAACGCACAAAAATAATTTTTGAGCTCGAAATCTGACAACGTATTAAGTACTTTTTACTCAGACCAGCTAGACCAGCAATTAGCCCTCTATCAGAACCTACTAGGACTATGACACTCCTACGTAGACCCTCAGTTCAATTGAACAAGTCCTTGACTGCACTGAATTTCACTTTTTATGAAAACGCACAAAAATAATTTTTGAGCTCGAAATCTGACAACGTATTAAGTACTTTTTACTAAGACCAGCTAGATCAGCAATTAGCCCTCTATCAGAACCTACTAGGACTATGACACTCCTACGTAGACCCTCAATTCAATTGAACAAGTCCTTGACTGCACTGAAACTCACTTTTTATGGAAACGCACAAAAGTAATTTTTGAGCTCGAAATCTGACAACGTAATAAGTACTTTTCACTCAGACCAGCTAGATCAACAATTAGCCCTCTATCAGAACTTCCTAGGACTATGACACTCCTACTTAGACCATCAGTTCAATTGAACAAGTCCTTGACTGCAGTGAAATTCACTTTTTATGAAAACGCACAAAAATAATTTTTGAGCTCGAAATCTGACAACGTATTAAGTACTTTTTACTCAGACCAGCTAGATCAGCAATTAGCCCTCTATCAGAACCTACTAGGACTATGACACTCCTACGTAGACCCTCAATTCAATTGAACAAGTCCTTGACTCCACTGAAACTCACTTTTTATGGAAACGCACAAAAGTAATTTTTGAGCTCGAAATCTGACAACGTATTAAGTACTTTTTACTCAGACCAGCTAGACCAACAATTAGCCCTCTATCAGAACTTCCTAGGACTATGACACTCCTACTTAGACCATCAGTTCAATTGAACAAGTCCTTGACTGCAGTGAAATTCACTTTTTATGAAAACGCACAAAAATAATTTTTGAGCACGAAATCTGACAACGTATTAAGTACTTTTTAATCAGACCAGCTAGATCAACAATTAGCCCTCTATCAGAGCCTACTAGGACTATGACACTCCTACGTAGACCCTCAGTTCAATTGTACAATTCCTTGACTGCACTGAATTTCACTTTTTATGAAAACGCACAAAAATAATTTTTGAGCTCGAAATCTGACAACGTATTAAGTACTTTTTACTCAGACCAGCTAGACCAGCAATTAGCCCTCTATCAGAACCTACTAGGACTATGACACTCCTACGTAGACCCTCAGTTCAATTGAACAAGTCCTTGACTGCACTGAATTTCACTTTTTATGAAAACGCACAAAAATAATTTTTGAGCTCGAAATCTGACAACGTATTAAGTACTTTTTACTAAGACCAGCTAGATCAGCAATTAGCCTTCTATCAGAACCTACTAGGACTATGACACTCCTACGTAGACCCTCAATTCAATTGAACAAGTCCTTGACTGCACTGAAACTCACTTTTTATGGAAACGCACAAAAGTAATTTTTGAGCTCGAAATCTGACAACGTAATAAGTACTTTTCACTCAGACCAGCTAGATCAACAATTAGCCCTCTATCAGAACTTCCTAGGACTATGACACTCCTACTTAGACCATCAGTTCAATTGAACAAGTCCTTGACTGCAGTGAAATTCACTTTTTATGAAAACGCACAAAAATAATTTTTGAGCACGAAATCTGACAACGTATTAAGTACTTTTTAATCAGACCAGCTAGATCAACAATTAGCCCTCTATCAGAGCCTACTAGGACTATGACACTCCTACGTAGACCCTCAGTTCAATTGAACAAGTTCTTGACTGCACTAAATTTCACTTTTTATGAAAACGCACAAAAATAATTTTTGAGCTCGAAATCTGACAACGTATTAAGTACTTTTTACTCAGACCAGCTAGATCAGCAATTAGCCCTCTATCAGAACCTACTAGGACTATGACACTCCTACGTAGACCCTCAGTTCAATTGAACAAGTCCTTGACTGCACTGAATTTCACTTTTTATGAAAACGCACAAAAATAATTTTTGAGCTCGAAATCTGACAAAGTATTGAGTACTTTTTACTCAGAACAGCTAGATCAGCAATTAGCCCTCTATCAGAACCTACTAGGACTATGACACTCCTACGTAGACCCTCAACTCAATTGAACAAGTCCTTGGCTGCACTGAATTTCACTTTTTATGAAAACGCACAAAAATAATTTTTGAGCTCGAAATCTGACAACGTATTAAGTACTTTTTACTCAGACCAGCTAGATCAACAATTAGCCCTCTATCAGAAACTACTAGGACTATGACACTCCTAAGTAGACCCTCAATTCAATTGAACAAGTCCTTGACTGCACTGAATTTCACTTTTTATGAAAACGCACAAAAATAATTTTTGAGCTCGAAATCTGACAACGTATTAAGTACTTTTTACTCAGACCAGCTAGATCAACAATTAGCCCTCTATCAGAACCTACTAGGACTATGACACTCCTACGTAGACCCTCAATTCAATTGAACAAGTCCTTGGCTGCACTGAAACTCACTTTTTATGGAAACGCACAAAAGTAATTTTTGAGCTCGAAATCTGACAACGTATTAAGTACTTTTTACTCAGACCAGCTAGATCAGCAATTTGCCCTCTATCAGAACCTACTAGGACTATGACACTCCTACGTAGACCCTCAGTTCAATTGAACAAGTCCTTGACTGCACTGAATTTCACTTTTTATGAAAACGCACAAAAATAATTTTTGAGCTCGAAATCTGACAACGTATTAAGTACTTTTTACTCAGACCAGCTAGATCAGCAATTAGCCCTCTATCAGAACCTACTAGGACTATGACACTCCTACGTAGACCCTCAATTCAATTGAACAAGTCCTTGACTGCACTGAAACTCACTTTTTATGGAAACGCACAAAAGTAATTTTTGAGCTCGAAATCTGACAACGTATTAAGTAATTTTTACTCAGACCAGCTAGATCAACAATTAGCCCTCTATCAGAACTTCCTAGGACTATGACACTCCTAAGTAGACCCTCAATTCAATTGAACAAGTCCTTGACTGCACTGAAACTCACTTTTTATGGAAACGCACAAAAGTAATTTTTGAGCTCGAAATCTGACAACGTAATAAGTACTTTTCACTCAGACCAGCTAGATCAGCAATTAGCCCTCTATCAGAACCTACTAGGACTACGACACTCCTACGTAGACCCTCAGTTCAATTGAACAAGTCCTTGACTGCACTGAATTTCACTTTTTATGAAAACGCACAAAAATAATTTTTGAGCTCGAAATCTGACAAAGTATTGAGTACTTTTTACTCAGACCAGCTAGATCAGCAATTAGCCCTCTATCAGAACCTACTAGGACTATGACACTCCTACGTAGACCCTCAACTCAATTGAACAAGTCCTTGGCTGCACTGAATTTCACTTTTTATGAAAACGCACAAAAATAATTTTTGAGCTCGAAATCTGACAACGTATTAAGTACTTTTTACTCAGACCAGCTAGATCAACAATTAGCCCTCTATCAGAAACTACTAGGACTATGACACTCCTAAGTAGACCCTCAATTCAATTGAACAAGTCCTTGACTGCACTGAATTTCACTTTTTATGAAAACGCACAAAAATAATTTTTGAGCTCGAAATCTGACAACGTATTAAGTACTTTTTACTCAGACCAGCTAGATCAACAATTAGCCCTCTATCAGAACCTACTAGGACTATGACACTCCTACGTAGACCCTCAATTCAATTGAACAAGTCCTTGACTGCACTGAAACTCACTTTTTATGGAAACGCACAAAAGTAATTTTTGAGCTCGAAATCTGACAACGTATTAAGTACTTTTTACTCAGACCAGCTAGATCAGCAATTTGCCCTCTATCAGAACCTACTAGGACTATGACACTCCTACGTAGACCCTCAGTTCAATTGAACAAGTCCTTGACTGCACTGAATTTCACTTTTTATGAAAACGCACAAAAATAATTTTTGAGCTCGAAATCTGACAACGTATTAAGTACTTTTTACTCAGACCGGCTAGATCAGCAATTAGCCCTCTATCAGAACCTACTAGAACTATGACACTCCTACGTAGACCCTCAATTCAATTGAACAAGTCCTTGACTGCACTGAAACTCACTTTTTATGGAAACGCACAAAAGTAATTTTTGAGCTCGAAATCTGACAACGTATTAAGTAATTTTTACTCAGACCAGCTAGATCAACAATTAGCCCTCTATCAGAACTTCCTAGGACTATGACACTCCTAAGTAGACCCTCAATTCAATTGAACAAGTCCTTGACTGCACTGAATTTCACTTTTTATGAAAACGCACAAAAATAATTTTTGAGCTCGAAATCTGACAACGTATTAAGTACTTTTTACTCAGACCAGCTAGATCAACAATTAGCCCTCTATCAGAACCTACTAGGACTATGACACTCCTACGTAGACCCTCAGTTCAATTGAACAAGTCCTTGACTGCACTGAATTTCACTTTTTATGAAAACGCACAAAAACAATTTTTGAGCTCGAAATCTGACAACGTATTAAGTACTTTTTACTCAGACCAGCTAGGTCAACAATTAGCCCTTTATCAGAACTTACTAGGACTATGACACTCCTACGTAGACCCTCAGTTCAATTGAACAAGTCCTTGACTGCACTGAATTTCACTTTTTATGAAAACGCACAAAAATAATTTTTGAGCTCGAAATCTGACAACGTATTAAGTACTTTTTACTCAGACCAGCTAGATCAGTAATTAGCCCTCTATCAGAACCTACTAGGACTATGACACTCCTACGTAGACCCTCAATTCAATTGAACAAGTCCTTGACTGCACTGAATTTCACTTTTTATGAAAACGCACAAAAGTAATTTTTGAGCTCGAAATCTGACAACGTATTAAGTACTTTTTACTCAGACCAGCTAGATCAGCAATTAGCCCTCTATCAGAACCTACTAGGACTATGACACTCCTACGTAGACCCTCAGTTCAATTGAACAAGTCCTTGACTGCACTGAATTTCACTTTTTATGAAAACGCACAAAAATAATTTTTGAGCTCGAAATCTGACAACGTATTAAGTACTTTTTACTCAGACCAGCTAGATCAACAATTAGCCCTCTATCAGAACCTACTAGGACTATGACACTCCTACGTAGACCCTCAGTTCAATTGAACAAGTCCTTGACTGCACTGAATTTCACTTTTTATGAAAACGCACAAAAACAATTTTTGAGCTCGAAATCTGACAACGTATTAAGTACTTTTTACTCAGACCAGCTAGGTCAGCAATTAGCCCTTTATCAGAACCTACTAGGACTATGACACTCCTACGTAGACCCTCAGTTCAATTGAACAAGTCCTTGACTGCACTGAATTTCACTTTTTATGAAAACGCACAATAATTTTTGAGCTCGAAATCTGACAACGTATTAAGTACTTTTTACTCAGACCAGCTAGATCAGTAATTAGCCCTCTATCAGAACCTACTAGGACTATGACACTCCTACGTAGACCCTCAATTCAATTGAACAAGTCCTTGACTGCACTGAATTTCACTTTTTATGAAAACGCACAAAAGTAATTTTTGAGCTCGAAATCTGACAACGTATTAAGTACTTTTTACTCAGACCAGCTAGATCAGCAATTAGCCCTCTATCAGAACCTACTAGGACTATGACACTCCTACGTAGACCCTCAGTTCAATTGAACAAGTCCTTGACTGCACTGAATTTCACTTTTTATGAAAACGCACAAAAATAATTTTTGAGCTCGAAATCTGACAACGTATTAAGTACTTTTTACTCAGACCAGCTAGATCAGCAATTAGCCCTCTATCGGAACCTACTAGGACTATGACACTCCTGCCTAGATCCTCAATTCAATTGAACAAGTCCTTGACTGCACTGAAACTCACTTTTTATGGAAACGCACAAAAGTAATTTTTGAGCTCGAAATCTGACAACGTATTAAGTACTTTTTACTCAGACCAGATAGATCAACAATTAGCCCTCTATCAGAACTTCCTAGGACTATGACACTCCTACTTAGACCATCAGTTCAATTGAACAAGTCCTTGACTGCAGTGAAATTCACTTTTTATGAAAACGCACAAAAATAATTTTTGAGCACGAAATCTGACAACGTATTAAGTACTTTTTAATCAGACCAGCTAGATCAACAATTAGCCCTCTATCAGAACCTACTAGGACTATGACACTCCTACGTAGACCCTCAGTTCAATTGAACAAGTCCTTGACTGCACTGAATTTCACTTTTTATGAAAACGCACAAAAATAATTTTTGAGCTCGAAATCTGACAACGTATTAAGTACTTTTTACTCAGACCAGCTAGATCAGCAATTAGCCCTCTATCAGAACCTACTAGGACTATGACACTCCTACTTAGACCATCAGTTCAATTGAACAAGTCCTTGACTGCAGTGAAATTCACTTTTTATGAAAACGCACAAAAATAATTTTTGAGCACGAAATCTGACAACGTATTAAGTACTTTTTAATCAGACCAGCTAGATCAACAATTAGCCCTCTATCAGAACCTACTAGGACTATGACACTCCTACGTAGACCCTCAATTCAATTGAACAAGTCCTTGACTGCACTGAAACTCACTTTTTATGGAAACGCACAAAAGTAATTTTTGAGCTCGAAATCTGACAACGTATTAAGTACTTTTTACTCAGACCAGCTAGATCAGCAATTAGCCCTCTATCAGAACCTACTAGGACTATGACACTCCTACGTAGACCCTCAGTTCAATTGAACAAGTCCTTGACTGCACTGAATTTCACTTTTTATGAAAACGCACAAAAATAATTTTTGAGCTCGAAATCTGACAACGTATTAAGTACTTTTTACTCAGACCAGCTAGATCAGCAATTAGCCCTCTATCAGAACCTACTAGGACTATGACACTCCTACGTAGACCCTCAGTTCAATTGAACAAGTCCTTGACTGCACTGAATTTCACTTTTTATGAAAACGCACAAAAATAATTTTTTGAGCTCGAAATCTGACAACGTATTAAGTACTTTTTACTCAGACCAGCTAGATCAGCAATTAGCCCTCTATCAGAACCTACTAGGACTATGACACTCCTACGTAGACCCTCAATTCAATTGAACAAGTCCTTGACTGCACTGAAAATCACTTTTTATGGAAACGCACAAAAGTAATTTTTGAGCTCGAAATCTGACAACGTATTGAGTACTTTTTACTCAGACCAGCTAGATCAGCAATTAGCCCTCTATCAGAACCTACTATGACTATGACACTCCTAAGTAGACCCTCAATTCAATTGAACAAGTCCTTGACTGCACTGAAACTCACTTTTTATGGAAACGCACAAAAGTAATTTTTGAGCTCGAAATCTGAAAACGTATTAATTTCTTTTTACTCAGACCAGCTAGATCAGCAATTAGCCCTCTATCAGAACCTACTAGGACTATGACACTCCTTCGTAGACCCTCAATTCAATTGAACAAGTCCTTGACTGCACTGAAACTCACTTTTTATGGAAACGCACAAAAGTAATTTTTGAGCTCGAAATCTGACAATGTATTAAGTACTTTTTACTCAGACCAGCTAGATCAACAATTAGCCCTCTATCAGAACTTCCTTGGACTATGACACTCCTACGTAGACCCTCAGTTCAATTGAACAAGTTCTTGACTGCACTAAATTTCACTTTTTATGAAAACGCACAAAAATAATTTTTGAGCTCGAAATCTGACAACGTATTAATTTGTTTTTACTCAGACCAGCTAGATCAACAATTAGCCCTCTATCAGAACTTCCTTGGACTATGACACTCCTACGTAGACCCTCAGTTCAATTGAACAAGTTCTTGACTGCACTAAATTTCACTTTTTATGAAAACGCACAAAAATAATTTTTGAGCTCGAAATCTGACAACGTATTAATTTCTTTTTACTCAGATCAGCTAGATCAGCAATTAGCCCTCTATCAGAACCTACTAGGACTATGACACTCCTACGTAGACCCTCAATTCAATTGAACAAGTCCTTGACTGCACTGAAACTCACTTTTTATGGAAACGCACAAAAGTAATTTTTGAGCTCGAAATCTGACAACGTATTAAGTACTTTTTACTCAGACCAGCTAGATCAACAATTAGCCCTCTATCAGAACTTCCTAGGACTATGACACTCCTAAGTAGACCCTCAATTCAATTGAACAAGTCCTTGACTGCACTGAAATTCACTTTTTATGAAAATGCACAAAAATAATTTTTGAGCACGAAATCTGACAACGTATTAAGTACTTTTTAATCAGACCAGGTAGATCAACAATTAGCCCTCTATCAGAACCTACTAGGACTATGACACTCCTACGTAGACCCTCAGTTCAATTGAACAAAATCTTGACTGCACTGAATTTCACTTTTTATGAAAACGCACAAAAATAATTTTTGAGCTCGAAATCTGACAACGTATTAAGTACTTTTTACTCAGACCAGCTAGATCAGCAATTAGCCCTCTATCAGAACCTACTAGGACTATGACACTCCTACGTAGACCCTCAATTCAATTGAACAAGTCCTTGACTGCACTGAAATTCACTTTTTATGGAAACGCACAAAAATAATTTTTGAGCTCGAAATCTGACAACGTATTAAGTACTTTTTACTCAGACCAGCTAGATCAACAATTAGCCCTCTAACAGAACCTAATAGGACTGTGACACTCCTATGTAGACCCTCAATTCAATTGAACAAGTCCTTGACTGCACTGAAATTCACTTTTTATGGAAACGCACAAAAATAATTTTTGAGCTCGAAATCTGACAACGTATCAAGTACTTTTTACTCAGACCAGCTAGATCAACAATTAGCCCTCTAACAGAACCTAATAGGACTGCGACACTCCTATGTAGACCCTCAATTCAATTGAACAAGTCCTTGACTGCACTGAAATTCACTTTTTATGGAAACGCACAAAAATAATTTTTGAGCTCGAAATCTGACAACGTATTAAGTAATTTTTACTCAGACCAGCTAGATCAACAATTAGCCCTTTATCAGAACCTACTGGTACTATGACACTCCTACTTAGACCCTCAGTTTAATTGAACAAGTCCTTGACTGCACTAAATTTCACTTTTCATGAAAACGCACATAAATAATTTTTGAGTTCGAAATCTGACAACGTATTAAGTACTTTTTACTCAGACCGGCTAGATCAACAATTATCCCTCTATCAGAACCTACTAGGACTATGACACTCCTACGTAGACCCTCAATTCAATTGAACAAGTCCTTGACTGCACTGAAATTCACTTTTTATGGAAACGCACAAAAATAATTTTTGAGCTCGAAATCTGACAACGTATTAAGTACTTTTTACTCAGACCAGCTAGATCAACAATTAGCCCTCTAACAGAACCTAATAGGACTGTGACACTCCTATGTAGACCCTCAATTCAATTGAACAAGTCCTTGACTGCACTGAAATTCACTTTTTATGGAAACGCACAAAAATAATTTTTGAGCTCGAAATCCGACAACGTATTAAGTACTTTTTACTCAGACCAGCTAGATCAACAATTAGCCCTCTAACAGAACCTAATAGGACTGTGACACTCCTATGTAGACCCTCAATTCAATTGAACAAGTCCTTGACTGCACTGAAATTCACTTTTTATGGAAACGCACAAAAATAATTTCTGAGCTCGAAATCTGACAACGTATTAATTACTTTTTACTCAGACCAGCTAGATCAACAATTAGCCCTCTAACAGAACCTAATAGGACTGTGACACTCCTATGTAGACCCTCAATTGTATTGAACAAGTCCTTGACTGCACTGAAATTCACTTTTTATGGAAACGCAGAAAAATAATTTTTGAGCTCGAAATCTGACAACGTATTAAGTACTTTTTACTCAGACCAGCTAGATCAACAATTAGCCCTCCAACAGAACCTAATAGGACTGTGACACTCCTATGTAGACCCTCAATTCAATTGAACAAGTCCTTGACTGAACTGAAATTTACTTTTTATGGAAACGCACAAAAATAATTTTTGAGCTCAAAATCTGACAACGTATTAAGTAATTTTTACTCAGACCAGCTAGATCAACAGTTAGCCCTCTATCAGAACCTACTGGGACTATGACACTCCTACTTAGACCCTCAGTTTAATTGAACAAGTCCTTGACTGCACTGAATTTCACTTTTCATGAAAACGCACATAAATAATTTTTGAGTTCGAAATCTGACAACGTATTAAGTACTTTTTACTCAGACCGGCTAGATCAACAATTATCCCTCTATCAGAACCTACTAGGACTATGACACTCCTACGTAGACCCTCAGTTCAATTGAACAAGTCCTTGACTGCACTGAATTTCACTTTTTTTGAAAACGCACAAAATTAATTTTTGAGCTCGAAATCTGACAACGTATTAAGTATTTTTTACTCAGACCAGCTAGATCAGCAATTAGCCCTCTATCAGAACCTACTAGGACTATGACACTCCTACGTAGACCCTCAATTCAATTGAACAAGTCCTTGACTGCACTGAAATTCACTTTTTATGGAACTGCACAAAAATAAATTTTCAGCTCGAAATCTGACAACGTATTAAGTACTTTTTACTCAAACCAGCTAGATCAACAATTAGCCCTCTAACCGAACCTACTAGGACTGTGACACTCCTATGTAGACCCTCAATTTAATTGAACAAGTCCTTGACTGCACTGAAAATCACTTTTTATGAAAACGCATAAAAGTAATTTTTGAGCTCGAAATCTGACAACGTATTAAGTACTTTTTACTCAGACCAGCTAATTCAACAATTAGCCCTCTATCAGAACCTACTAGGACTATGACACTCCTACTTAGACCCTCAGTTCAATTGAACAAGTCCTTGACTGCACTGAAATTCTCTTTTTATGAAAACGCACAAAAATAATTTCTGAGCTCGAAATCTGACAACGTATTAAGTATTTTTTACTCCGGCCAGCTAGATCAACATTTAACCCTCTATCAGAACCTACTAGGACTATGACACTCCTACGTAGACCCTCAATTCAATTGAACAAGTCCTTGACTGCACTGAAATTCACTTTTTATGGAAACGCACAAAAATAATTTTTCAGCGCGAAATCTGACAACGTATTAAGTACTTTTTACTCAGACCAGCTAGGTCAACAATTATTCCTCTAACAGAACCTACTAGGACTGTGACACTCCTATGTAGACCCTCAATTCAATTGAACAAGTCCTTGACTGCACTGAAATTCACTTTTTATGGAAACGCACAAAAATAATTTTTGAGCTCGAAATCTGACAACGTATTAAGTAATTTTTACTCAGACCAGCTAGATCAACAATTAGCCCTTTATCAGAACCTACTGGGACTATGACACTCCTACTTACACCCTCAGTTTAATTGAACAAGTCCTTGACTGCACTGAATTTCACTTTTCATGAAAACGCACATAAATAATTTTTGAGTTCGAAATCTGACAACGTATTAATTACTTTTTACTCAGACCGGCTAGATCAACAATTATCCCTCTATCAGAACCTACTAGGACTATGACACTCCTACGTAGACCCTCAGTTCAATTGAACAAGTCCTTGACTGCACTGAAATTCACTTTTTATGGAAACGCACAAAAATAATTTTTGAGCTCGAAATCTGACAACGTATTAAGTACTTTTTACTCAGACCAGCTAGATCAACAATTAGCCCTCTAACAGAACCTAATAGGACTGTGACACTCCTATGTAGACCCTCAATTCTATTGAACAAGTTCTTGACTGCACTAAATTTCACTTTTTATGAAAACGCACAAAAATAATTTTTGAGCTCGAAATCTGACAACGTATTAATTTCTTTTTACTCAGACCAGCTAGATCAGCAATTAGCCCTCTCTCAGATCCTACTAGGACTATGACACTCCTACTTAGACTCTCAGTTCAATTGAACAAGTCCTTGACTGCACTGAAATTCACTTTTTATGGAAACGCACAAAAATATTTTTTGAGCTCGAAATCTGACAACGTATTAAGTACTTTTTACTCAGACCAGCTAGATCAACAATTAGTCCTCTAACAGAACCTAATAGGACTGTGACACTCCTATGTAGACCCTCAATTCAATTGAACAAGTCCTTGACTGAACTGAAATTTTATTTTTATGGAAACGCACAAAAATAATTTTTGAGCTCGAAATCTGACAACGTATTAAGTAATTTTTACTCAGACCAGCTAGATCAACAATTAGCCCTCTATCAGAACCTACTGGGACTATGACACTCCTACTTAGACCCTCAGTTTAATTGAACAAGTCCTTGACTGCACTGAATTTCACTTTTCATGAAAACGCACATAAATAATTTTTGAGTTCGAAATCTGACAACGTATTAAGTACTTTTTACTCAGACCGGCTAGATCAACAATTATCCGTCTATCAGAACCTACTAGGACTATGACACTCCTATGTAGACCCTCAGTTCAATTGAACAAGTCCTTGACTGCACTGAATTTCACTTTTTATGAAAACGCACAAAAATAATTTTTGAGCTCGAAATCTGACAACGTATTAAGTATTTTTTACTCAGACCAGCTAGATCAGCAATTAGCCCTCTATCAGAACCTACTAGGACTATGACACTCCTACGTAGACCCTCAATTCAATTGAACAAGTCCTTGACTGCACTGAAATTCACTTTTTATGGAACTGCACAAAAATAACTTTTCAGCTCGAAATCTGACAACGTATTAAGTACTTTTTACTCAAACCAGCTAGATCAACAATTAGCCCTCTAACCGAACCTACTAGGAATGTGACACTCCTATGTAGACCCTCAATTCAATTGAACAAGTCCTTGACTGCACTGAAAATCACTTTTTATGAAAACGCATAAAAGTAATTTTTGAGCTCGAAATCTGACAACGTATTAAGTACTTTTTACTCAGACCAGCTAATTCAACAATTAGCCCTCTATCAGAACCTACTAGGACTATGACACTCCTACTTAGACCCTCAGTTCAATTGAACAAGTCCTTGACTGCACTGAAATTCACTTTTTATGAAAACGCACAAAAATAATTTCTGAGCTCGAAATCTGACAACGTATTAAGTATTTTTTACTCCGGCCAGCTAGATCAACATTTAACCCTCTATCAGAACCTACTAGGACTATGACACTCCTACGTAGACCCTCAATTCAATTGAACAAGTCCTTGACTGCACTGAAATTCACTTTTCATGGAAACGCACAAAAATAATTTTTCAGCGCGAAATCTGACAACGTATTAAGTACTTTTTACTCAGACCAGCTAGATCAACAATTATTCCTCTAACAGAACCTACTAGGACTGTGACATTCCTATGTAGACCCTCAATTCAATTGAACAAGTCCTTGACTGCACTGAAAATCACTTTCTATGAAAACGCATAAAAGTAATTTTGGAGCTCGAAATCTGACAACGTATTAGGTACTTTTTACTCAGACCAGCTAGTTCAACAATTAGCCCTCTATCAGAACCTACTAGGACTATGACACTCCTACTTAGACCCTCAGTTCAATTGAACAAGTCCTTGACTGCACTGAAATTCACTTTTTATGAAAACGCACAAAAACAATTTCTGAGCTCGAAATCTGACAACGTATTAAGTACGTTTTACTCAGACCAGCTAGATCAACATTTAGCCCTCTATCAGAACCTACTAGGACTATGACACTCCTACTTAGACCTCAGTTCAATTGAACAAGTCCTTGACTGCACAGAAATTCACTTTTTTGAAAACGCACAAAAAAAATTTTTGAGCTCGAAATCTGGCAACGTATTAAGTACTTTTTACTCAGACCAGCTAGATCAACAATTAGCCCTCTATCAGAACCTACTAGGACTATGACACTCCTACGTAGACCCTCATTTCAGTTGAACATGTCCTTGACTGCACTGAAATTCACTTTTTATGAAAACGCACAAAAATAATTTTTGAGCTCGAAATTTGACAACGTATTAAGTACTTTTTACTCAGAACAGCTAAATCAACAATTAGCCTTCTATCAGAACTTTTTAGGACTATGACACTCCTACGTAGACCCTCAATTCAATTGAACAAGTCCTTGACTGCAGTGAAATTCATTTTTTATGAAAACGCACAAAAATAATTTTTGAGCTCGAAATCTGACAACGTATTAAGTACTTTTTACTCAGACCAGCTAGATCATTAATTAACCCTCTATCAGAACCTACTAGGACTATTACACTCCTACGTAGACCCTCAATTCAATTGAACATGTCCTTGACTGCACTGAAATTCACTTTTTAAGAAAACGCACAAAAATAATTTTTGAGCTCGAAATCTGACAACGTATTAAGTACTTTTTACTCCGACCTGCTAGATCAACAATTAGCCCTCTATCAGAACTTACTAGGACTATGACAATCCTACGTAGACCCTCAGTTCAATTGAACAAGTCCTTGACTGCACTGAATTTCACTTTTTATGAAAACGCTCAAAAAGAATTTTTGAGCTGGAAATCTGACAACGTATTGAGTACTTTTTACTCAGACCAGCTAGATCAGCAATTAGCCCTCTATCAGAACCTACTAGGACTATGACACTCCTACGTAGACCCTCAATTCAATTGAACAAGTCCTTGACTGCACTGAAACTCACTTTTTATGAAAACGCACAAAAACAATTTCTGAGCTCGAAATCTGACAACGTATTAAGTACTTTTTACTCAGACCAGCTAGATCAACATTTAGCCCTCTATCAGAACCTACTAGGACTATGACACTCCTACTTAGACCCTCAGTTCAATTGAACAAGTCCTTGACTGCACTGAAATTCACTTTTTTGAAAACGCACAAAAAAAATTTTTGAGCTCGAAATCTGGCAACGTATTAAGTACTTTTTACTCAGACCAGCTAGATCGACAATTTGCCCTCTATCAGATCCTACTAGGACTATGACACTCCTACGTAGACCCTCATTTCAGTTGAACATGTCCTTGACTGCACTGAAATTCACTTTTTATGAAAACGCACAAAATTAATTTTTGAGCTCGAAATTTGACAACGTATTAAGTACTTTTTACTCAGAACAGCTAGATCAACAATTAGCCCTCTATCAGAACCTTTTAGGACTATGACACTCCTACGTAGACCCTCAATTCAATTGAACAAGTCCTTGACTGCAGTGAAATTCATTTTTTATGAAAACGCACAAAAATAATTTTTGAGCTCGAAATCTGACAACGTATTAAGTACTTTTTACTCAGACCAGCTAGATCATTAATTAGCCCTCTATCAGAACCTACTAGGACTATTACACTCCTACGTAGACCCTCAATTCAATTGAACATGTCCTTGACTGCACTGAAATTCACTTTTTAAGAAAACGCACAAAAATAATTTTTGAGCTCGAAATCTGACAACGTATTAAGTATTTTTACTCCGACCTGCTAGATCAACAATTAGCCCTCTATCAGAACTTACTAGGACTATGACAACCCTACGTAGACCCTCAGTTCAATTGAACAAGTCCATGACTGCACTGAATTTCACTTTTTATGAAAACGCTCAAAAAGAATTTTTGAGCTCGAAATCTGACAACGTATTAAGTACTTTTTACTCAGACCAGCTAGATCAGCAATTAGCCCTCTATCAGAACCTACTAGGACTGTGACACTCCTACGTAGACCCTCAATTCAATTGAACAAGTCCTTGACTGCACTGAAACTCACTTTTTATGGAAACGACCAAAAATATTTTTTGAGCTCGAAATCTGACAACGTATTAAGTACTTTTTACTCAGACCAGCTAGATCAACAATTATTCCTCTATCAGAACTTATTAGGACTATGACACACCGTCTTAGACCATCAGTTCAATTGAACAAGTCCTTGACTGCACTGAAACTCACTTTTTATGGAAACGCACAAAAATAATTTTTGAGCTCGAAATCTGACAACGTATTAAGTACTTTTTACTCAGACCAGCTATATCAACAATTAGCCCTCTATCAGAACTTCCTAGGACTATGACACTCCTACTTAGACCATCAGTTCAATTGAACAAGTCCTTGACTGCACTGAAATTCACTTTTTATGAAAACGCATAAAAATAATTTTTGAGCTCGAAATCTGACAACGTATTAAGTACTTTTTACTCAGACCAGCTAGAACAACAATTAGCCTTCTATCAGAACCTACTAGGACTATGACACTTCTACGTAGACCCTCAATTCAATTGAACAAGACCTTGACTGCACTGAAATTCACTTTTTATGAAAACTCACAAAAATAATTTTTGAGCTCGAAATCTGACAACGTATTAAGTACTTTTTACTCAGACCCGCTAGATCAACAATTAGCCCTCTATCAGAACTTACTAGGACTATGACACTCCTACGTAGACCCTCAGTTCAATTGAACAAGTCCTTGACTGCACTGAATTTCACTTTTTATGAAAACGCACAAAAATAATTTTTGAGCTCGAAATCTGACAACGTATTAAGTACTTTTTACTCAGACCAGCTAGATCAGCAATTAGCCCTTTATCAGAACCTACTAGGACTATGAAACTCCTACGCAGACCCTCAATTGAATTGAACAATTCCTTGACTGCACTGAAACTCACTTTTTATGGAAACGCACAAAAGTAATTTTTGAGCTCGAAATCTGACAACGTATTAAGTACTTTTTACTCAGACCAGCTAGATCAACAATTAGCCCTCTATCAGAACTTCCTAGGACTATGACACTCCTACTTAGACCCTCAATTCAATTGAACAAGTCCTTGACTGCACTGAAATTCACTTTTTATGAAAATGCACAAAAATAATTTTTGAGCACGAAATCTGACAACGTATTAAGTACTTTTTAATCAGACCAGCTAGATCAACAATTAGCCCTCTATCAGAACCTACTAGGACTATGACACTCCTACGTAGACCCTCAGTTCAATTGAACAAGTTCTTGACTGCACTAAATTTCACTTTTTATGAAAACGCACAAAAATAATTTTTGAGCTCGAAATCTGACAACGTATTAATTTCTTTTTACTCAGACCAGCTAGATCAGCAATTAGCCCTCTCTCAGATCCTACTAGGACTATGACACTCCTACTTAGACTCTCAGTTCAATTGAACAAGTCCTTGACTGCACTGAATTTCACTTTTCATGAAATCGCACAAAAATAATTTTTGAGTTCAAAATCTGACAACGTATTAAGTAATTTTTAATCAGACGAGCTAGATCTACAATTAGCCCTCTATCAGAACCTACTAGGACTATGACACTCCTACGTAGACCCTCAGTTCAATTGAACAAGTTCTTGACTGCACTGAATTTCACTTTTTATGAAAACGCACAAAAATAATTTTTGAGCTCGAAATCTGACAACGTATTAAGTACTTTTTACTCAGACCAGCTAGATCAGCAATTAGCCCTCTATCAGAACCTACTAGGACTATGACACTCCTAGGTAGACCCTCAATTCAATTGAACAAGTCTTTGACTGCACTGAAATTCACTTTTTATGGAAACGCACAAAAGTAATTTTTGAGCTCGAAATCTGACAACGTATTAAGTACTTTTTACTCAGACCAGCTAGATCAACAATTAGCCCTCTAACCGAACCTAATAGGACTGTGACACTCCTATGTAGACCCTCAATTCAATTGAACAAGTCCTTGACTGCACTGAAATTCACTTTTTATGAAAACGCACAAAAATAATTTTTGAGCTCGAAATCTGACAACGTATTAAGTAATTTTTACTCAGACCAGCTAGATCAACAATTAGCCCTCTATCAGAACCTACTGGGACTATGACACTCCTACTTAGACCCTCAGTTTAATTGAACAAGTCCTTGACTGCACTGAATTTCACTTTTCATGAAAACGCACATAAATAATTTTTGAGTTCGAAATCTGACAACGTATTAAGTACTTTTTACTCAGACGAGCTAGATCTACAATTAGCCCTCTATCAGAACCTACTAGGACTATGACACTCCTACGTAGACCCTCAGTTCAATTGAACAAGTTCTTGACTGCACTGAATTTCACTTTTTATGAAAACGCACAAAAATAATTTTTGAGCTCGAAATCTGACAACGTATTAAGTACTTTTTACTCAGACCAGCTAGATCAGCAATTAGCCCTCTATCAGAACCTACTAGGACTATGACACTCCTACGTAGACCCTCAATTCAATTGAACAAGTCCTTGACTGCACTGAAATTCACTTTTTATGGAAACGCACAAAAATAATTTTTGAGCTCGAAATCTGACAACGTATTAATTACTTTTTACTCAGACCGGCTAGATCAACAATTAGCCCTCTAACCGAACCTAATAGGACTGTGACACTCCTATGTAGACCCTCAATTCAATTGAACAAGTCCTTGACTGCACTGAAATTCACTTTTTATGAAAACGCACAAAAATAATTTTTGAGCTCGAAATCTGATAACGTATTAAGTATTTTTTACTCAGAACAGCTAGATCAGCAATTAGCCCTCTATCAGAACCTACTAGGACTATGACACTCCTACGTAGACCCTCAATTCAATTGAACAAGTCCTTGACTGCACTGAAATTCACTTTTTATGGAACTGCACAAAAATAATTTTTCAGCTCGAAATCTGACAACGTATTAAGTACTTTTTACTCAAACCAGCTAGATCAACAATTAGCCCTCTAACCAAACCTACTAGGACTGTGACACTCCTATGTAGACCCTCAATTCAATTGAACAAGTCCTTGACTGCACTGAAAATCACTTTTTATGAAAACGCATAAAAGTAATTTTTGAGCTCGAAATCTGACAACGTATTAAGTACTTTTTACTCAGACCAGCTAATTCAACAATTAGCCCTCTATCAGAACTTACTAGGACTATGACACTCCTACTTAGACCCTCAGTTCAATTGAACAAGTCCTTGACTGCACTGAAATTCACTTTTTATGAAAACGCACAAAAATAATTTCTGAGCTCGAAATCTGACAACGTATTAAGTACTTTTTACTCTAGATCAACATTTAAACCTCTATCAGAACCTACTAGGACTATGACACTCCTACGTAGACCCTCAATTCAATTGAACAAGTCCTTGACTGCACTGAAGTTCACTTTTTATGGAAACGCACAAAAATAATTTCTCAGCGCGAAATCTGACAACGTATTAAGTACTTTTTACTCAGACCAGCTAGATCAGCAATTAGCCCTGTAACAGAACCTACTAGGACTGTGACACTCCTATGTAGACCCTCAATTCAATTGAACAAGTCCTTGACTGCACTGAAAATCACTTTCTATGAAAACGCTTAAAAGTAATTTTTGAGCTCGAAATCTGACAACGTATTAAGTACTTTTTACTCAGACCAGCTAGTTCAACAATTAGCCCTCTATCAGAACCTACTGGGACTATCACACTCCTACTTAGACCCTCAGTTCAATTGAACAAGTCCTTGACTGCACTGAAATTCACTTTTTATGAAAACGCACAAAAATAATTTCTGAGCTCGAAATCTGACAACGTATTAAGTACTTTTTACTCAGAACAGCTAGATCAACATTTAGCCCTCTATCAGAACCTACTAGGACTATGACACTCCTACTTAGACCCTCAGTTCAATTGAACAAGTCCTTGACTGCACTGAAATTCACTTTTTATGAAAACGCACAAAAATAATTTTTGAGCTCGAAATCTGACAACGTATTAAGTACTTTTTACTCAGAACAGCTAGATCAACAATTAGCCCTCTATCAGAACCTTTTAGGACTATGAAACTCCTACGTAGACCCTCAATTCAATTGAACAAGTCCTTGACTGCACTGAAATTCATTTTTTATGAAAACGCACAAAAATAATTTTTGAGCTCGAAATCTGACAACGTATTAAGTACTTTTTACTCAGACCAGCTAGATCATTAGTTAGCCCTCTATCAAAACCTACTAGGACTATTACACTCCTACGTAGACCCTCAATTCAATTGAACATGTCCTTGACTGCACTGAAATTCACTTTTTAAGAAAACGCACAAAAATAATTTTTGAGCTCGAAATCTGACAACGTATTAAGTACTTTTTACTCAGACCAGCTAGATCAACAATTAGCCTTCTATCAGAAACTACTAGAACTATGACACTCCTACGTAGACCCTCAATTCAATTGAACAAATCCTTGACTGCACAGAAATTCAATTTTTATGAAAACGCAAAAAAACAATTTTTGAGCTCGAAATCTGACAACGTATTAAGTACTTTTTACTCAGACCAGCTAGATCAACAATTAGCACTCTATCAGAACCTACTAGAACTATGACACTCCTACTTAGACCCTCAGTTCAATTGAACAAGTCCTTGACTGCACTGAAATTCACTCTTTTTGAAAACGCACAAAAATAACTTTTGAGCTCGAAATCTGACAACGTATTAAGTACTTTTTACTCTGACCAGCTAGATCAAAAATTAGCCCTCTATCAGAACATACTAGGACTATGACACTCCTACGTAGACCCTCAATTCAATTGAACAAGTCCTTGACTGCACTGAAGTTCACATTTTATGAAACCGCACAAAAATAATTTTTGAGCACGAAATCTGACAACGTATTAATTACTTTTTACTCAGACCAGCTAGATCAACAATTAGCCCTCTAACAGAACTTAATAAGACTGTGACACCCCTAAGTAGAGCCTCAATTCAATTGAACAAGTCCTTGACTGCACTGAAATTCACTTTTTATGAAAACGCACAAAAATAAATTTTTAGCTCGAAATCTGACAACGTATTAGGTACTTTTTACTGAGACAAGCTAGATCAACAATTAGCCCTCTATCAGAACCTACTAGGACTATGACACTCCTACTTAGACCCTCAGTTCATTTGAACAAGTCCTTGACTGCACTGAAATTCACTTTATATGAAAACGCACAAAAATATTTTTTGAGCTCGAAATCTGACAACGTATTAAGTACTTTTTACTCAGACCAGCTAGATCAACAATTAGACCTCTATCGGAACATACTAGGACTATGACACTCTTACGTAGACCCTCAATTCAATTGAACAAGTCCTTGACTGCACTGAAATTCACATTTTATGAAAACGCACAAAAATAATTTTTGAGCACGAAATCTGACAACGTATTAAGTACTTTTTGCTCAGACCAGCTAGATCAACAATTAGCCCTCTAACAGAACTTAATAGAACTGTGACACTCCTAAGTAGAGCCTAAATTCAATTGAACAAGTCCTTGACTGCACTGAAATTCACTTTTTATGAAAACGCACAAAAATAATTTTTTTTAGCTCGAAATCTGACAACGTATTAAGTACTTTTTACTGAGACAAGCTAGATCAACAATTAGCCCTCTATCAGAACCTACTAGGACTATGACACTCCTACTTAGACCCTCAGTTCATTTGAACAAGTCCTTGACTGCACTGAAATTCACTTTATATGAAAACGCACAAAAATAATTTTTGAGCTCGAAATCTGACAACGTATTAAGTACTTTTTACTCAGACCAGCTAGATCAACAATTAGCCTTCTATCGGAATCTACTAGGACTATGACACTCCTACGTAGACCCTCAATTCAATTGAACAAGTCCTTGACTGCACTGAAATTCACATTTTTTGAAAACGCCCAAAAATAATTTTTGAGCACGAAATCTGACAACGTATTAAGTACTTTTTGCTCAGACCAGCTAGATCAACAATTAGCCCTCTAACAGAACTTAATAGGACTGTGACACTCCTAAGTAGAGCCTCAATTCAATTGAACAAGTCCTTGACTGCACTGAAATTCACTTTTTATGAAAACGCACAAAAATAATTTCTGAGCTCGAAATCTGACAACGTATTAAGTAATTTTTACTCAGAACAGCTAGATCAACATTTAGCCCTCTATCAGAACCTACTAGGACTATGACACTCCTACTTAGACCCTCAGTTCAATTGAACAAGTCCTTGACTGCACTGAAATTCACTTTTTTGAAAACGCACAAAAAAAATTTTTGAGCTCGAAATCTGACAACGTATTAAGTACTTTTTACTCAGACCGGCTAGATCAACAATTAGCTCTCTATCAGAACCTACTAGGACTATGACACTCCTACGTAGACCTTCAATTCAATTGAACAATTCCTTGACTGCACTGAAACTCACTTTTTATGGAAACGCACAAAAGTAATTTTTGAGCTCGAAATCTGACAACGTATTAACTACTTTTTACTCAGACCAGCTAGATCAACAATTAGCCCTCTATCAGAACTTCTTAGGACTATGACACTCCTACTTAGACCACAAGTTCAATTGAACAAGTCCTTGACGGCAGTGAAATTCACTTTTTATGAAAACACAAAAAAATAATTTTTGAGCTCGAAATCTGACAACGTATTAGGTACTTTTTACTCAGACCAGCTAGATCAACCTTTAGCCTTCTATCAGAACCTACTAGGACTATGACACTCTTAAGTAGACCCTCAATTCAATTGAACAAGTCCTTGACTGCACTGAAATTCACTTTTCATGAAAACGCACAAAAATAATTTTTGAGCTCGAAATCTGACAACGTATCTATTACTTTTTTCTCTGACCAGCTGGTACAGCAATTAGCTCTTTTTCAGAAACTACTAGGAGTATAACACTCTTAGGTAGAATGTCAAACTTTTAGAATAAGTCCTTAGCTGTAAAAACCGAAACTGTGCGCTGCACAGCAAACCAGACCAAAAAAAAGCGGAAGCAAACAAAAAAAAGCGCAAAATTGAAAAACCAAGAAGAGCGCAAAGCTTCGGCGAACCTTCTTGCTTTGCATGAACACATTCCCACGATGTGGGAACACGGATAAAAAAAATCGGTCCGAAAACTGCAGCTCTGCGTTGCAGAGCAAACCAGACCGAAAGAAAGCGACAGCTAGCCAAGCTAGCAAGCAAAGAAGCGGGAAGAGCTCACCTGAGAGGAGACGACAGCAGACAGAAGAGTAACAAAGCAAAACTCTGAAAAAACACTTTGTTAGTACACAGAAAAGAACATCAATGCAACACAAGACGCACGGTCAACCCCCACCCAGCGAGCGACCCCCCCCCCCCGGCGCCAAAACGCCACCCACCAACCCCCCCCCCCCCTCAAAGACCCCCCCAAACACCAACGCTAAATTTTGCCATCAGTTCTAGAACAAGGCCATGGAATACGCTGAGTCTACTCAGCTACCTAAACAACCTGAATAGCAAAATCAGCGGTCAGTAATAGGCTAGAGATGGCCATTCTCCTGTTTCAGATGGTCAAACTTGGGGTATCTTTTTTAGTCAAAATTTCAAAACTGGCCGAACGAAACAAAACTAAACTAGGACCCAAAAAAGTACTGCTTAAGACACGCTTTATGTCAAAAAATCAACCAAATCGGTTCATTCTACGAGGAGATATTGCATATTTAAGGTACCGTACCAATCTCGTCAGAAACGAGGAGAGGTGACCTACAGAGCTCAAATTGACCATCTGAACTACAGAAAACGCCCTACAAAATATATATGGGGAGACTCCCAACTGACCCAGGAAATTGAAATACTAAAATTCGACGACTAACTAAAGACATAACAAGTTTAATATCGTACTCAAGGTAGTGTTTCTCTCCTCAGGAGGTCAAACTGGGGTAAAGTTCCCTGGCCAATTTCTCAAAAACGGCTGAACAAAAACAAACGTTCTTTGTACCAATTGTAGCACTGCTTGAGATACGCATCATATCATAAAATGAGCCCAATCGGTGAACTCTTCTAGGAGTTATAGCAAAATAACGGTACCGTACCAAATGAGCTTAGAGGAGAGATACACCACCTTCGGAGCTAAAATTGAACATCTAAACATCACTAAACGCTATATAAAGTATACATATTCTGAATCCACGTTAGACGGGCTATTCAAAACACTAATTTTTTTAAACACAGTTCAAAGCTTCAAGATTTCAACGGTGACAACGTGGTCACCCGCTGGTGTCAATCGCTTCTGAGGCTAAAATCGAGGTCAAGTTTACTGGGCAATTTCTCTAAAACGGCATAACAAAAACAAATTCCCTTAGTACAGCTTGCACTCAATCGGTACCTTCTTCGAGGAGTTATAGCAATTATAAGGTACCGTACCAAATGCCTAGAAAAGCGAGGTGACCGCTCTGCAGAGTCAAAATTGACCACCTCAACTACACAAAATACTATAGACAACATATATGGGGATACTCCCCACTAACTGAGGTAAATTCTTCTAAAACACTAACATTTCTTCGGTAAATCAGCTGTTTTGTTGTAACGAAATTTGGGTCACCCAGAATGGCCCGAAAATTCAACATTTTTCAAGTTTGAACATTAATAACTTTTTGATACGGCCGATTTGAGAAACCAACTAAACACTGCAAGCAAGGATGGGTTTAGGGCCAACAAAACGCGACAAAGCCCGTACAATTTGGTACAGTAGTCTTGGAGAAATCGTCAAAGATATGAAGCGTACCAGGATTTTTGTGCTAATGGGAGACCCTAATTTCTGGCAAAATAACGCAAAGTGACTACAAACGGCGCAACGCAGACAAGTCTGAAGGCAATCCAAGTCCACTGAGTAGTTGCTGAACACCCAAGACCTCTACTGTGAAGTGGGAAAAAATTCCCACCTCGCCCTAGAGGACAGGGTGTTTTGTGTGTTTTGACAAAAATACAACACCAACAAGAAAGTCATGATTTCACAAAAATTGAAAAATTGTTGAATTGCTAAAAAAATTTTTGATTCAAATAGCTTCATGGAACCAACACCTTCGTAAATAACACATTTTGCAAGTAACAACAACCCTCATTACAATAAAAACCACATAAACTCATAATAACGCTTAAAATGATATTTGTTTTCAAGTTTGCACCCAAATTGTTATTTGCACAGGCCGATACAGAAAAAGACTGCAAAAGGCTAGCAGGAACAGATCAAAAGAAACAAAATGCCACCTCGTTTGTTGAATTTGATTCAGTACTTTAGGAGATACCGATGAAACAGTAAACTGTAACCTGACATTCGGTATCTGAAAAGAAAAAAAATTAAAGAGAAGCAATGCAAAATGGTCCTCAAAAACCTAAGAAAACCAGTTCTATGATTGAAATAGCTTCAAGGACCCAACAGACGGTGAAATAACAGAATTTTCAAATAATAACAACGCTGATTACGAGAACGACTACATCATTTCAAAAAAAACGTTTATTAAATTCTTTTTTTTTTCAAATTTACACCTTAATTACTTTTTGGTCAGTATGATTTAAAAAGTCAACAATGCGGGCAATAAAGAAGAGTTTAGCAACAACAAATTGCTTCCTCTCAAGCTAAATGTGATAAAGTGATTCAGGAGATATCGATGAAAGCGTAAATTAAAATTTCGATTTCAGCCCTCAGGTCAGATATCAATTTCTTGTCTTTGGCCTTGAATGAATTTTTTTCCAGAACGGTTCAGTCTACAGCACGAGAGAAAGAAAAGGAGCAACCAATGTCAATCAAAAGCGACAAAACATAATAATTTGGAAAAGTACTTTAGAAATACTCCTGAAATACTACATCAGTTCACAAAACGCTAAAAATTTTTAATTTTTCAAATTTACACCTTAATATTTTCTCTGGTCAGGTTGAATGGAAAAATCAAATAGATGTGCAGGCAAGAAGGGTTTAGGATCAACAAAAAAAGCTCTTAAGCTCAGCTTGATATAGTAATTTAGGAGATATCATGAAAAACGTAAACTAAAACCTCGATTTCAGGCTCTGAGAGACAGATATCTATTTTTTTCATCTTTGTCATTTAATAAGTTTTTTACCAGAACTTATCAGGCAACTGCACAGAAGTGAAAACAAGAGCTAATCAGTATCAAGAAAATGTGACCAAACTCGATTCCTTTGGTACGGTACTTTGAAAAATATGGTCCTATTGAGATATTCTTGAGATAGTGATTATTATCTGGTTTTTGGGCGCAAGCGCAGCCCATTTTCTCCAAAAAAGAGTCAACGTAAAACAGCAGTTCCAGCTTGTTTATCTATGTATTTCGTCTGGGTTCTACAACGATTATTATATAAAGCAGCTTGTTCCGACATTTGTTTCCAAAACAAAATTTAGTGACTTGTCGGGAATATGTCACTAAAATTTCAAAGAAGGCGCAACCTACTTAAACTGTCCAAAACTGCTAATTATGTTACCCTTGCCCATTTGTTTATAATAAATTTTTGTTATTATCAAAATGAATGATTCAAACGGGCAGTGAACTATTCAAACGATCAACGAACTAATTTTCGACGGTAAAGTTATTATGAAACTTTTGGATTAGAACCAAGAGAAAAGTCATTATGAAGCGAAGAAGTTTTGGATCCCAATCTTTTTTTACAGAAAGTGTAAATTTGAATAGGAGGGCAGTTCAGCTATAGAATCATTCAAAAATGGATCGGAAGGTTGAGGAATATTACGGTTTACGATTTTCGGAAGGTACAAATTTCACCAAAGAAAACGTTATGTTATTACAAAACAAAACGTATGATTGACTATTTTGCAGGAACTACGTGCTTTGTCACTTTTAACAGACCTATGACAGTTGTGTTTTGTGGTACTTGCTACCTAATAAATGTTCAAAACTAATCGCATAACATAAAATTTCACCGCTTCTATGTACTAAAGTCTGACTAAAGATTCTAAAATAACGTTATTTTTCTAGCGCCTCTATCTATTCAACGGTTGTTTACAAACCCAAGGCACCTGGTGATTTTTTTTAAGAGTGTTCCAAAAATGTTTTTTAAGCAAGTTGTCAACACTAGATTTTTCACTTTCCACTGATCCTAGAGGAGATACAATAGAAGCCTCCATTAGTATAAGTTAATCAATATGGCTCAACAGCCCTTTATCGGCGCTTTACGACAAAAAACAATTTGAAGCACATTGGTTTAAATTTTCTTTCATTTCTCGTAAAAAAATGATGAGTGATTTTTAGCTAATAGCTCATTAGAATTTCAATGAAAGCGTAACCTAACTAAACGGTCAAAAACTGCTAGTTTTTTATCTTTGCCCATTTGTCCGTTTTAAACTTTTGTTTTCCACAGAAAGAACTATTCAAACGATCATCGAACTATTCAAACGATCAATGAACTAGTTTTCGACGGTAAAGTTTATATGAAACTTTCCGTTTTGGCCCGAGAGAAAAATCTTTATGAAGCAAAAATGTTTTAGATCCCAAATTCCTTCTGTAAAGAATGTGCAAAGTTTAGTCGGTGTGCCGTCCTGTTATAGGATAAGTTTAAAACAGATTGGAAGGTTGAGAAATGTTACGGTTTACGATTTTAGAAAGGTACAAATTTTATCAATGAAAACGTTATGTTATCGGAACACAAAACGTATGATTGACTATTTTGCAGGGACTACGTGCTTTGTCAATTTTAACAGACTTATGACAATTGTGTTTTGTGGTACTTGCTACCTAATAAATGTTCAAAATTAATCGCATAACAGAAAATTTCACCGCTTCTATGTACTAAAGTCTGACTGAAAAAAATTATAAACGAGCAGAAATTTTTAAAAGCGGTAAAAACGAGCAAAAATTTTTAAAACGAGGTAAAAACGAGCAAAGAGTTCTAAAACGAGGTAATAACGAGTACCATTTCTAAAAACGCGCTAAAGTCTGATCATGGCAGATTATCGTCTGGATGGGTCTGATCATGACCGATTTTAGTCTGGATGGGTCTGATCACAAACGCACACCTCGACCTGGGCAACAACTTTCCAGAAAGTCAAATTGCAACTACTCGTGATTAATTTTGAAAAAAAAGCATTATCTATGTCACGATATTCATAAAGTGACTTGATAAATAAATTAGAAATTCATATTTAACTGCTCTCTTACAACGAAATCTGTAGCAATTAAAATAGTCCTGCTGGTCCTTTATGCAGTTTATGTATTACCAACTTTTCGTCTTATCGTTTTTTCGTCTTATCGTTTTTTCGTCTTATCGTATGCACAAAAACGGTATAAACAGGTAAAACCCGGTGGCAATTAAATTTTGTTATAGCCGTATGTCTAACTAGTCTCGAAGTACGCTATTTACAAAAAGTGTCCCAGAGAAACATTCTCTGATAACATTTTTGATAGATTTTTCAGCGAGCTTCAGCTGAGAAGGTAAATGAAAATAATCCGACAGACTCAACAAGTTAAGTTGCTCCGTTTTGTGGGCTCTAAATACCAATAAATTGCGAGCCATTAAACTAGATAATCTTGACTATTTTTGTCGCACAGAGCATTAATCGAGTTCCTGGCGAATCATTTAAAATCTTAAAATTTTTCACAATATTTTCGAAACGTTCAAAAACTGATAATATTTGTGAGTTTTATTGAAATTAAAGATTGGAAAAAAGCATGTTATGTAGAAACCTCAGTTTTACCGTATTCTACGTCAATATATTATATAAAAAACCATAAAAACTTCGAATAATTGTTCAGACGTTCCTGTCGCAGTCGCATCCCTACTGGCTGCCTAACTTCCAAAATGGATTGGTATGGTCGCTCCCCTTTGCGGCTAAACTGATCACACACCTTCTACTCGCACTCTGCCAAGTATGCACTGAGGTCAGTCACACCATCTTTAATTCTGTTCATGTTGTAGTAGCTTTGAAATACTTAGCATTAGCAGCTTCCCTGGTAAATTCATTAGTTGGGCTGAAAGGAGCATGAAGTAGGGGGAAAATTTGGCATAGAAAACGAGTAAATTTTAGTTGGTGGATCAAAACTTGTATTTATAATTACAAGTTTCGATTCAACGGCTTAAATTTTATTGTTTTCAGAGCAAGATTTTTTCAACATATTTGAATAGTTTGCAGATTAATGGAAGATACTTTTTATTACTATTTTAAAAACTTTAAAGTCCAAGATATAAGTTTAAGTTTAAACTTCAAAATCAAGTTATAAATTTTATGTTTAAAATTTTATTAATCCACATTTTTTACCCAATTCATCACAACGTGTATTTTATCTATGGCCTAAACTCGCCTGAGCATAAAAGCAAAAATTAAGAAAATTCATTCATTACAAGCATCAACTGAAACCGATCGAAACCTACTCTCTGTAACTCAGTAACGAAAACTGTAGTTCGATATTTGAATTCATATAAGCTCCAAATCACTCAATAATCTTAGCAACGTATAAGCGTTAAGACGTACAATTGAACAACGTGTCAGCATTATCGGTGTACAAAGCAACAATGAAACTTAGACGGCAAGATTTTTTATGCTCATTTAACAGGTTTCTTCGTCTGATATCATTGATGTCAAATCAATTCTTACTCAGTCAACAATTGTCTAGAAAACCTAAAATATTAAGCCGAAAACCACCTTAATCGATACATATCGTGGTTTTATTTACTTAAAATTAGGTTAACTGAACTTTTTCGGAACTTTCTAAGTATATTAATACTCAATTTCTAAGTATATATAAATACTCAATTCTGATCGGCTAATAATTCGTTCATTTACTACGTAACATTCTCCGACCCGGAAGAAGATGTTGAGAAAACTGGTACAAATTTTACAAGCGGACGGACGAACGAACCGGTCGACTTAATATATATATATATATATATATATATATATATATATATAGATAAATATATATATATATATATATATATATATATATATATATATATATATGTATATATAAGTACAAATTTATAAATAGATTTAAATATATCTAAATATATATATATATATATATATATATATATATATATATATATATTTATATATATGTATATATATATATATATATATATATATATATATATATATATGTATATACAAGTTTATTAATATATTTATATATATCTAATTATAATTACATATATATATATATATATATATATATATATATATATATGTATATATATATATATATATATACACATATATATATATATATATATATATATATATATATACAAGGGCAGAGCGCGCCACGCTATCGGAACCGTAACGGAGTTGCACAATCCGAGCGGTTGGGTAGTAACCCCTAGGGTTGGTTTCCTCATTTATCCAAACCAAGTCACCGGTCTTAAGGTGTTGTTCGGCAGGCGTCTGCCACTTAGAGCGCCGGTTCATCGTCGGTACGTACTCTCTGATCCAACGGGACCAGATCGCATTAGCGTACGACTGCGGACGGGCGTAATGTTTACGATGGTCCAACTCATTATTGCCGACAACAGACAAAATACCGGTAGATATTCTCCTAAGAAAAAGTGATTAGGCGTTATAGCGTTCATATCGCACGGATCAGCACTTACGTGTGTTAAAGGACGCGAATTGAGAGCATTCTCCACGAGACAAAAGGTACTATGTTGTACCTCATCCGTGAGGCTACGCGTGCCAAGAATAGTATACAACACGCGCTTGAAGCTGCGTAACAACCTCTCCCAGATACCACCTTGATGGGGAGCGCTGGGTGGATTGAACCTCCACTTTATAACTTTGTGAGCGAGCTCAGCTGCAATTTTGACAACGTTCCACTTTTCATTACTTTCTCGGAGTTCTTTCTCCGCTCCAATAAAGTTAGTGCCATTGTCGGACCAAATCATGGCAGGTGTACCCCTACGTGACCCAAAGCGCTCAACTCCCATAACACAAGAACTGGTGTCCATGGATGTAACTATCTCGACATGGACAGCGCGAGTAGTGAGACAGTTGAGGAGGAAGCCCCAGCTTTTCTCAGTAGTACAGCGTACAGTAACATAGAACGGCCCAAAGTAGTCAACGCCGGTGTTCGTGAAGGTAGGAGACTGGTAAGCAAGTCTCTCCTTAGGTAAGTCAGCCATGATTGGTTGCATAGATACAGCTTGGAATTCTCGGCATCTCAGGCAGTGTGCTTTGATGGAACGCAAAGAGGATCTTAGTTTCAGTACTGTATAGCGTTCCTGCACAACTGATCTTCGGCATTCAACGATCGTTTTGATGATAATGCTTTACGTGGTTGTGTTCAACAAACAGTTTTACAAGTGGATGACGTGCATCTAAGATGAATGGATACTTTACTTTAAACCTAGCTTCCATTAACCACTTGATGCGGCCCGAGGAACGGATTAGCCCATTTGGACTAATAAACGGTGAATGCGGAGCAATTCGGCTACTCCGTTTAACGAATTTATTGACAAGAAGATCTTTTCTTTCAGTTTCAAAAGACTCTCCTTGCACCAAGTGCTGTAGATGACGCTCGGTTTCGTCAAACTCAGTAGGGTCAGTAATGCTACCATCGAAGTTACGGTAGCCGGCATGTTTCGGCAAAAGCCGGAGAACGTATACGGCAATGCGCAAGTAATTTTGGTAAGAACTAAACTTATCAAACGGAAACAATGAAGGAACGGGAGTTGTCTGTTTTTTGACAGATGTAGCCAGGGGAACAGTGTCTTCTATAGTGGCTGCTTGGTGGACGCCAAGCTTGATGTTTTTAATGACGTCTTTGTTCGGTACGAACGTGAAACGTGAGTTAGTTAAGAAATGTGAACCTTTGACCTAACTCCTTAGTTGCAAAGCTTCAGCGGACATTCCACGCGTGCCAGCGTCCAGCGTCAGCTGGATTATCCTTAGTTGCGACGTGATTCCATTGGTCAACGCTGGTATACTCCAAAATTTCGCAAAGACGGATTGCAACAAAGATTGTTTGCTTTTCATTAAAGTTAATCCATTGGAGAACGATCGTGCTGTCTGACCACAAGAATACTTGGTTAACAGTTAGAGTAAGTGCTTGCGTAATTTCCCTTTTCAGTCGAGCGGCGAGTAGAGCTGCTTGTAATTCGAGTTTTAGGACAGTCATTACTTTCATTGGCGCCGCGCGCGCTTTCCCCAAAACAAACACAAGCTCTATTTTTTTTCGCCAGTAGGAGTTTTTACTCGGGCTCGCAATAATGTGACCGCACTGAAAATATACTGGGAACTGTCACCGAACAAATGCAACTCTATATTATCAAAGGGTCCATTAAAGTAACTTCGAGGAATTTTGATATTTTCAGGCTCTGTTAAGTCCGCAATCCAAACCAAAAATCTTTGAACCATGTTCTGTGGGAGCTCGTTATCCCATTGTTGTCCTGTGACACGCCAGATGTCTTTTAAGAGCAGTCGCGCACCGACGGTAAAAGTTGCGACAAGACCAATGGGTCAAAGACTTTCAAGACAAGACTTAAGATCAAGCGTTGCGTGAGGGACTTGGTGATAGCGCAGCTTATACCCCTACTCACAACTAAAGTGTCATTAGTGTGATCCCACTTTAACCCTTGCGCATGCAATGAATCCTCCTGACATGAAACGATAACCTTGGGCTCAGTAGATTGAGAGGAACCATCAATTCGGTCAACCAGATTTGGCACATTGCTTACTAGTTTTGGAAGCTTGAACCCACAGATATGGAGAAGATGTACCAATTCCTTTGATCTATTGATGGCTTTCTCAAGAGACTCCACTGAGTCAAGGTAATCGTCCATGTAAAAGTTTTCAAGAACGGCTTTTGCAGCTTCGGGTTAAAAATTGGCATTGTCTCTCGCAGTGAGTGGTAATGCATAGTTGGCGCAGGTGGGCGAGTCTTTAGCCCCGAATATATGGCGCGTATATCGATACACTACAACGTTATTTGTGGGGTCCTCCCGCCACAGAAAGCGAAGTGATGATTGATCTGATGGTAATACACCAACCTGTAGAAGCATTCCCTCGATGTCGGCAGAGACGGCATATGGATGTTGTCGGAAGCGCAGAAGTACGTTAATAAGGTTTTGGAGCATATCAGGGCCAGTGAGCAAATATTTATTCAGTGAGGTACCATGAAAATTTGATGCTCCATTGAGCACCCTACGCACCTTACCCGGTTTGTTCGGGTTTAAAACCGGAAGGTGGGGTAGGTACCACTCTTTATCGGACCGGCTCTCAACGTTGTGAGCGTCTGGAACCTCAATTACACACCCCTTATTTAGGTCTTCCTTGATGGTACTAGTATACTTCTCCCTAAGGTCTTGATCCTTGACCAATCGTTTTTCGAGAGCTTTTAGTTGCACAAGGGAGGAGAAGCATTTATTTGGGAGCTTGGTGTTGTCTGCTGCCCACAGCGTTCCGACATTGTATCTCAGGCCATTGTGTATGGTGGTATTCTCAAGGATTGCGTGAGCCCTTGCGTCTACTGTAGATCTTGAGTCGACCTGTTTGTTTGCCCCGAAAGATTAAATATCGTACCATGACTTTACTTGACTTGATACATCATTGTCATGTTCGATATTCACTTTAAAGCACGTTGAGTTTAAACAAGAACTTGATGGTAACGGACCGCTTAAGACCCAACCTATGGGTAAGCGTACGGCAACGAGTGAACGCTTCTCAACGAAAGATAAGTATTCTAACGGGCGGATGGCATGATAGACATCTTGTCCGAGTATCATCTCAATGTATTTATAGGAAAATGTCACGGGATCAAGGACTGCTAAATGTGGGTAAGTCTCTTGCGGGGCCTGTACAATAATTATATCAGAGCCAACGTTCAGACTTTTTTAACGAAAGGGTTGATGGTAAATTGTTCGAAAACCTGATGTTCTCTTGGTTTCACAGTAACTTCAACAACCCTAGTATCAACTACTTCTTCGGTATTAATATCCTTGACAGTTAGCTTTTGTGCTTTAACGTGCAAACCGAGTCTATCTGTGAGACTACCGGCCACCCAAGAGTTACTGCAGGCGGTATCACACAAAACTAAAGCCTTGGTATCTACACCGGACGAATTGACCAACTGCAATTCCGTTACCTGAAGGGCTCCTTAACATCAGTATCAGATGACATTGTTGTGGTCTTATTAGACGGCTGTTGACTAGTGGTGGCTTTACTTTGACCTGTGTTGCCAAAAGGCTGAATGATATTGGAATTTGTTGACTGTTTTGTTGGGAAAACCCTATCTGCTCCATGCAATACTGTGCTATGCGAACTATTACAACCTTCTGCTCGTCATTTTCTTGGTTGAGGGCACTGGCGGAAGGTGTGCTTGTCCCGTAAGCTCGGAAAGCAAAGTTTGTTATCCGCCACAAACTTAGCTCTCGGGGTTGGAGTCTTTTCTTTGAAAACTCGACACTTCCATAGCCGGTGGTTACCTTTGCATACAATGCAGCGAGAGTAAGTGTTTTGGAAGAAGATGGCATTTGCTTCTTTGTTTCCCTTTCTTGTGAATTTGATGCAAACACTTTTGAGGCTGTTTTGGTCTTGGTTACTGAAGTGCTGTCATCTTCAGGTCTTGCCTTGGTTGCGCTTTGTTTCATAAGATCATGGGACTCAGCCTTTTCTTTAAGCCAATTGTTAAAGTCAAGGAGGTTACGCTTACCCCAGTGCTTTTGAACCGTAAAGAGTAACCACAACTCTTTCATGTTTGGTGTTAACTTCTGTACCACTTGGATAAGTAGGGAAGCGCTCTTCAAGTCAGCATCATATGATAGTGACTTGAAAACCCCAACAAGGCTGGATATGGCTGCAGAATAGTTAATGATGTTATCGCTATTGTGCATTTTAAAAGGCGAAAATTTGCTTAGTTGATCCACGTGTGCACTTAGTACTGCCTCTGGCTGGCCAAATTTAAGTTCTAAAGACCTTAGTGCATCCTTGTACATTAAACCACAGTAAGCAAACTCGGCAATTGCAATCTTTGCTTTACCGGTGAAGAGTGTTTTAAGGTAAGTCAATTTAACGTCATCAGTGAGCGACTGCGAGTCAATCGCGCTTTTGAATTGACTATACCACTCGTGCCATTGTAATGGATCACCATTATACTGAGCAAGTTTCCATTCGGGCATGGAGTCATTTTTCTTGCTGGTTATTGAATCAGCTAATTCCCTAGTCAATGACTCATTGTCCGGTATCGGAGGTGCAGTTGCAGACACCTGCGGACCACTCCGATTCAACGGAGTGGGCCCCACATAAGGGTATGTTGGCTGAAAAACCAGAGTGACTAGACCAGGAACAACATTACAAATAGTTGCGGTCGGGTTTTTCTGTTGTTCGCCTGATGGTGATTGCATATCAATCAAAAGGAATGAATTCTGATATATTCGTAGTGGAACATTAGTGCTTGAGGGTGCGATATAGGTCTGTATATTTGGAGGCACACTATTTACGGTGGTAGTCTCTTGGTTGACTATTGACGGTATGTGCTGTGGAAAACGCCAATGACTCATATTTGGCACAAATTTTTGGCCAAGAGAGATATTGGGCATATTTAGGACAGGAGGAGCAATGGAACGTACAACTTTGTGCACTCGGTTGTTATTATTCTGAAAAGTGTTTTTGACGAGAGGCTGATTAATCAAAGGGGCGCGTGGGATCGGAGCAGTGAGGTTAGATGCGAAGACTGGGTTTGGAATGGGAATTTCATTAGGATGAGCGGGTTCGGAGTTGTGCTGTTGAGTGTTTGGACTCGGTGGGGCGCTTGGATGCAAGGGAAAATTTATTGCGGTGGCTGGATTATTTCTTTTCGGAAATAGAGGAAGAGTGGCGTTTGGTGCTCGGGGGACAAAATTCATTTGTTTTTCTGGAGCATATACGCTGGGCGGTATTGTTCTTAGGCAGACTTGATGTTTCAGGTCCCCTGGATTGTGAAGTTTGAAGCTGTGCGTGTGGACAAAAGTCGGATGCATTTTTTTGGTTTACTTGGAGTGCGAACGGCTGTGGTAAAACGGGCTGTTGAATGGGCGGTGAGGAAACCCCTGGGGCGTCTACAGAAGGCGGGTGACTATCTGCGGTTCCTTGGTTTGTTATGCTCGGAAGCGCCGTGCCTTGTTGGCCTGTTTGGTTCATTTGTGGCCGTATGTGCGCCTGGTACAACGCTTGTGTGTTAGCAGCAGGCAAAAAATTTTCAGGTGGAGTATAATAAGGGTCGAGTTGCTGCAAGGTCTCGTTGCTTAAAATGTAATTGCCTCGACAATTTTTTGGAATAGAGTGCCTCGCAATTTCAGTGTTGTGATCTTCCAATGTTTCGCCGTTGTTGTGTCTAGGGCATTCTGGAGGGTCTTTAGCAACCTCTGGTTCACTAGCTTTCTCCTCATTGTTAAAACTTAAAGCAAGTGAGGTGTTGATCCAGTCCTGGACAGCCTTTTCACTTTTCATGGAGCTCCTGGCACTTGCAGTTGTTTCAGAGCGGCTACCTTTGGAAACCATGTCCAGCATTTCAAACTCTTGCAGAATTGCCTCTGCAATCCGTTTCCTGTTGTTTTACTCCAGTTAATCTAATTCCATTTGCTTTTTTTTGTTCAGCGAGGCGAATGGCTGCCTCATTTTGTTTTTCAATTTCTTCGCGCTTCATTTTAGCGATTACGTAATCATGTTTACACTGACTAGATGTTTTTGACGAAGCCATCAGTGAGGGAACTCGCATACTTTATCATCAGCAGAGTTGATGTAGTTTCCTGTTAAAGTGAGTTTCTTGTCGATCTTAGTTGTCATTGCCTCCAAGTAAGACTTTTCTCAAGAAAGAAAAAGTGCACTTGGATCCTCTGTTTTTCCAGCAAATGCAATCAAGTCTTCATTTTTGTCTACAACAGTTATAAAGGCTTCATTGCACTTTGTTACTAGGCGTTCAACTTTCAATCGACCACTTTGACTATTTTTACAATGAAGGATATCTTCATGTATTGCATGCAATTCAGCTTCACGCTTTGACCTGGCAGCGTACATTTTTTTGACTTTTTGATCCAGACTATTAGAGATCACGATGCTGAACGCTATGAGCTTAACTTGAAGGGAGACAAAGGACACACGGGAAGTCGAGCAGCAACGCACGACGAAACGGAAACGTGACGGACGGGAAGTCGAGCGAGCAACACGCGACGCAACGGGAACGGGACAGACGATAAGTCGAGCGAGCAGTGCGCGACGGAACGGAAACGGGACGGTGGGGAAAGAACGGGCGGGAATTGAGGTCGGAAAGAACTATGTTAGCAAGCAACAGCAAAAACTCAACCAAACAACCTAGCCGTAACACTAGCAACCATACAGGTACACAAACATACAACAGCAAAACTAATATAATACAACAGGAGGGCTAGTAAATTAGTAAAGTTGAAAAGTCAAAAGACAATCCTGCCGTAACTCGAGAATAAACTTAAGTCACACCCTAGAAAGCTATAAGACCTAAACAGCGAGCCAGCATAATAGCACACTCAACATACTACAGCAAAAACAACAACATACTTCATCACATATGACATACTACATCAAAATCAGGAAAAGTAGCGAAGAAAACGAAAAGCGAAGTTTTGGGAGAGTGACGTTATTGAAAAAACGGAACACGTAGAATTGAAAAGTTAAAGGACGAAAAGGACGCGGACGAAACGGTACATAAACGAGCGATGAGGAAAAATTATAGTGATTCGATCATTTTTTCTGTAGGCCGGAGGTTGTGAAAATTTTCACAACTTTTTCTGTGTAATGAGTTTTACACAATTAACGAACACTCTTGTTGGAGAAAATGATTTTTTGGACAACTTTGTCAAAAATTTAATGCTTTTGTCCAATTTTTCTCTATTTTTGGTCAATTTTATTGCAATTTCTTTAATACGGAACGGTAGTCCACTAGCTGGACAGTTTTATGCTCGAAGTACGGTTTTCCAATATTCTATATCGATATTCAGTGTTTTTTGAAATGCATCAAAATTGACCAAAAATTTGCAAAATCGAACAATTTAGCATAATATTCTATCAATTTTCTCTATATCGGAAGTTATTTTTTGATAAACAAACCCACTGTATCAATTTGTTCGTATTTTTAGTAAATCTACCAAAAATTTTCAAATTTGATGATTTTTCGTCTCAAAAATCGTTTTTTGTGGGCCCCCTTACCAACTTTTATCAAATAATGGTTAAATTAAACTACCCAATGCAATATCGAAAAAAACAGTTCACGGGTTGGGTTTTTTTGCCGTCTAAATTAATCTTGAAACACTTTACTGCATTAAAAGATTAATATAAAGTTTAAGTTCAGTCTTAGGATTCCGTTGGAGTTTTTTTTCTGTTCTTGTTGGGCAGTTGCTCGGTAGATCAGATCCCCATCTGGAGGATTAATTCTGCAGTTTTTTGATTGTTTATTTTTACGTGGTTCGTGGGCTGTATATGAGTACCAAGACGTTCTGTTAAAGATTGAAGAGTGATTGTCATTTTTGATGTCGTTCCCCTTTCTCTGCGAAAGCTCGAGGTAACCGCTGCAGATATTTTCAAGGTCCTCGCAATAGGTTTGTTCGGTTGTGACCAGTTCCCATAACGCTGGATTGTCGACCACCATTGCAACGGGTAATCAAGGTAGCGATAATTCAATAAGCATCACGCGTTTCAGAAGAACACGCGTTCTGTACTTAAGTTTATACAAATTCTGTGACTAATTGGTAATGATTTCACAGGAGTAATTTTCCCATATACTATTTGTTTTGGAAAATTGGCTCGATTTCGAGGCGGCACCATATTAATTCAGTAACAAAAACTGTAGTTCGGGAATTCAACTCATCAAGCATCAACGTATAGTAAAGCAACAACGTATAAGCATTAAGACGTGTTCTGAAAAACAACGTACAATTGTAAAACGTACAATTCAATATTAGCATTATTATGTTCAATGTATCAAGTGAAATTTAGACGGCAAGATTTTTATGCTCATTTAACAGGTTTTTTAGTCTGATATCATTGACGTCAAATCAGTTCGTATTCAGTCAACAATTGCCTAGAAAACTTAAAAATATTAAGCCAAAAACCACCTTAATCGATACATATTGTGGTGATATTTACTTAAATTTAGGTTAACTGAACTTCTTCGGAACTTTCTACGTATATTAGAACGTTTTTACCCATTTAAATTCGAATATAAATACTCAATTCTGATCGGCTAATCGTTCTTTCATTCACTACGCAAAAATCTCACTGCATGTAAAGGTTGATTACGAGCCCTCACCTCCAACCCATTAATTGAACTATGCGGACGTCATATAAGTTAATGCTGAGAATGTTATGAAAACAAAACTGATTCAAGAACCAAACAAACTAAGAGAGAAAAAAATTATACAAGGGCAACTTTTTTCTTATAACTAAGATTAAGATAGTTTTTATAAAAAAAACAATATCAATATTAAAGTTCCTCAAATAGTTCTCATGAATAAGTCCCTCCATTATTTGATAAAAACCTATTTAAAGCAAAATTGTACTCAACGTGTTTGGTCTTTATTTTCGTAGTGATTACAGTCAACAGAAAATGCAAAAAAGAATTATTATAATTTCGCTACAAATAAAAGAAATGAAAAAACTTAAATCAGGAAAGAAAATTAGTATAGTTTACAAAAACCGTAATTGTTTGTAGATTTTTTTCATCTCTACCTCTTGAATCTGCAATTTATCTTTCAGAGAACATTTTTTATTGAACAGTTATTTTTGGAAATAAATTTTGTCAGCAAAATGACATATATGCTTCCTTATGGCACATTCAAAAACCTAACATTCGCGAGGAACGAAGCGAGAAAATTCTATTCAACAACCTTGAATCCATTGACCTGTAATGACTTCAATCCTTTTGATGTCCCATTTTGTGGCAAATTGATTAGCAGTCTGATTTAACGCAAGTTCTATAGAAATCCGTTTTTTATTTTCACTCCAATAATAAAACAATTTAAGTTTATTTTAGTAACATCTTGCCAGAGAAGCAGAATTTGACTTAATCATCAATTCTTTCTGGTGACTTTTTCTATTCGTTAGTTTTTAGGAAACGTTCAAACTAGATCTTGAGTCAAACTGGGTAGTGAACTTGATATAAATTTGGCTTATTAAAAGCGAAAAAAATTAAGAAAAGTGAAAAATAAATTGATAAATGTGATCTCAACTTTTTAGTTTCTCTTTTTGAGTTCTTGATCTAATCATATCCAGTCACTTATTTTTTGCTATTTTTCTTGTGTCAACCGATCGGAGCAATTTGTTTTTATACATTTTTGTTTGTGTTTATTTAATCTTTCTCGGCAACTGATTGCTCTTGTTTGAATTTGATTTTCTGCAAAATACTGTGACAATGCTTATTTATATATGCAAATTATATCATAACGATGTATCTGAACCTTTCATTTTAGATATTAAAGTAAGTCGTACCCAAGGTTATTAAAGAAAAATTGCATCAATTTTAGCTTTGCAAAATTGATAACCAAAGGAATTTTTTTTCTCGGAAGAGAGAAAAGTTTTTGACAAATTTGAGACATGTTGTAACATTCTGTGCAATGCAAGGTTTTTTGTTTGTTTTCTAGGAGGAATTGTCGCGTGCCAGTGAGATAGACGATACTTTGTTGAACAAAGTGAAGGCAGTGAGCAAAATGGCAGATTACTATGACAACGTGGCAGAGGACAACGATCTAGCAATCAAGATGAAAGGTACTCCCCTTTGCTATTGACCAGAGCAAAAAACAGTGTGAAAAGTTTACTATTATGCGCTGAGAATGCTGGGTTATTGCCTTATCAAATTCTAGTCTGGATCATCATCTCAACCAAGGCCAAATTCTGGTAATTATAAGCCAGGGGGCTTTAATATGGGACTAAAAATCACCGATTTTGACTTGAAATTCGTTTGAAAACAGACCAAAAATTTGCTTTTAAGATTTATTTTATCCAAATGCCGCCGTTTGTGTATATTTTGCAGGTCTCAGTGACAACGAGCAGCTGAGGAAAGACATTTTGACAGGAGAGGAGAAGAGTAGAGAGGCGAGGGTGGTACAGGCAGGAAGGAGACTCAGTTTTAAAGAGGCTCAGAAACTGGACTCGGAGAACGAACAGATGCCAGTCAGCGATACTGCCAGTAAGGCCTCTCTCATTATCCCACAAATCCCTTGTTTTATCAAGTGCGATTGCAGTTAATATTATATCCATATACACTCTCAATTCATTAATAATAATATCGAGAAATGAAGAAGAGATTGTTATCATAAAATACTGCTTGGATGTGTCGTTGATTCCTGTTTTTTAATTGCTCTTAAACAAAGTTTGTTACAATTATTTTACATCCAATTTTTCGTATGATTTTTGTCTGATTTTTTTTTGTCATACCATTTGACTTTTTGTCTTAAGAAACAAAATTAAGTGGTAAGGCTCGAGGGCGTCAAATCTCCGAGCAGTTCTCTCAGAACCTTGTTGTTAGTTTTGATTGTATTGTATTGTTAGTTTTGTTAGAGTTGTATTGTTAGTTTTGACTCAAAAAGAGAAAGCCCTGTCTTGTCTCTGTTAAAAAAATATTCACCATTACGCATGTGTAAACACATCCAGACAATTGTTATACGTAGCGTTATACAGTCATAATCTAGTTAGTTCCTCCGTGATCAGGCCTAAGGAGAAAGTTTTTGATTGAGAGATTACTTGGGATGCACTTTCACTTCATTCAATTATGGTGTAATCGATTCCAATTTTGATGTTCTTAGACCCACTTTTATTCTGAATGACTTTTTTGCAGAACTTTTGAATAAACAGATCAAACTCCAAGTCTATATCAGTACTGGGCACAAAAAATGCAAGTTTTACAAGTCCTGCAAGTTGCGCCAAAATTTGGGATACAGGTGCAGGTTGATTCCCTAGTCAAAATGAACATTTCAATTAATTTTCAATCTGTTCCAAGAATTAGAGTAGATCCTTTTGGTTTCAGAAGAGGTCATATTAAGGTGTTTTGAGCCATTTACGCCCAAGTTTTAGCCCGAAAATTGCCATAATGACAGTGTTAATGTTTTCAGCTCTGATAAAAGGTCTATTATATCTACCTGAATGAAAATTGTAAAAAATACCCAGATAGGTTACCCACGTTGCTCAGAGGCCCAATTATTACAAATTGAAGGAGTGCTGTCACTCAAACGAGAATCAAAGTCAGAATCAGACTAGAAATCAGATAGATCAGGGAAAGCATTAAAACAATGAAGATAACTATGAGCTGACAATGTATCTCTCGTGGTCGATAACAAGGGTCAAAGAATTCAATAAGTTGAATTTTAAATTAAAATTGGAACTGAAAATATACAAAAACTAGCTAGTATTTATACTAATTATTTATGCGAAAATGTACAAAAAAAATTAAATTAGCTAAAAATATTTTACATGATTGAGTTGCGAATTAAGTTTAGTTCGAAATCCCAAATGTGATTTTCTATTTTCATCAACCTTTCATGAGAATCATATATGGCCCAGATATAATCAAGTTCATTAGTTGGAGGTCGGTGAATGTTAGAATAAGGTTTCTGTTGGCGGGAGAATTTACTTCTGACATATGATTGATAGGTCAATAAGATAATGACAGCGCCAAGAATGAATTAGATTTGAGTTTAGTTCTGTTGCCATTACTTATTGACAAAGTTCGTCAGGTAAGTTCTTCTTTCGTTGAAAATTTAACAAAACTTTCAAGTTTCTTGATGTTTTTTGAAACCACTACATACTCCCGCCTTTTTAAGCAAGATTATGGCAAGTATGGGTTCGCCAAATCTGTCCGGCTGTTTACTGCTTCTTGTTGATGTTCGTGCAGGCTTCTCGTGGCTCTTGTGGTGCTCGGTTAAGATGTTGTTCACATTGTGCTTGGGTAGAGGATCTCTACCAATTAGTCAAAATTCTTTATCAAACTGCACAACCGCAAGTTGTTTTTGTGTGAGCCAGCTTCCGTTCCACTCAGCGTCACAAGTAAGTGTTCCAGAAGCGTTATTGATGACCATCATAAGCATCGAGATGTCTTATCTTACCATTGAAATGAGTTCTACCAAGCTCAGTCAATATTTTCCATGATATCACTGTGCTATCTGCACCTGTGTCTACCTGCATTTTTACTTTGCAGTTATTTATTGAGTTATATTCCCATGTCGCAGACATGCTAAAGATCTGTTCTCTATTATAAAAAAATGGCCAGCTCCGATTGTGGAGATGCTTGCTCTGAAGAAATATTTTCTTCGCAAAAGTAATTCTGTTTATCGTACTTACCTGAATTTTGTTGGGGTTTGCTTCTACATATTTTTGAGAAGTGTCCCGCCTTTTGCACAGAATATGCATTTTTTACTTAGCGCTGGACAAGGTCTACTAGAGTGTAGCTTACTTCCACATCTAGTGCAGATATTAGCCGTTGTTGCTTTTATTAGCCGTAAATTTTTCATTTCGTTCTTGAAAGGTCTTTTTAAAGTTGAACCCAACTTCTTCTTTCACAATAAAAGACTAATTACCTGGTGAAGAACTTGCAAAAATAAATTGCGTGACTTCTGAACTGTAAGCACGTAGTCATTTTAGTAATCGAAATTGCTGGTTTTGCTTTAATACCGTCTAGTAGTCTAAATTTTGCTTCAGGGTCCCTCAAACCTGAGATAAACTTTATTTTTACCAACTCTTCTTCGGGTTTGGCCGCTGTTTTCATATTTTCGAAGTCAAAATAGAGTGCTTCTTCTCTAAGACTTGCTAGGAAGTCCTCGTCTGACTCCCCTACACCTTGTATTACGGAGAGAAATTTAGCCCTTTCTGCCGTTACAACTCTCTCTTTAGGAGAAATATAATTTTGGAATCGCCAATCTGGTGTTTTTATACGGAGTGTATATGAAATTACTAGGATTAATTAGGCTGGAAGTTTAATAATTGGATCTTGCCCGCAGATACTAAGAAAGAGATTGATAACCTGTAGGTCCTGTACAGTACCATCGGTGTTGATCTTGTCCTCTTTCTTCTCTGCGCGATATTTCGCCGCAAAAGACATAGTCCGAGCAGTAGCTGATTTTCATTCTGTAGTACCAATTATTGATTAGGAAGCCAATATTGCCTTCCACTTTGTTTGAGGTTTGATAAGAAAACAATCGGTTGATTGGTCTGTGATATGAAAATAAATGGCACCACGAAATGCGCATTGACTTGTCTTACAACAACCAGTGAACTCATTAAGACGTCCTAGATACGGTTTTAAATCTTAGATAATAACGGTTTTAATGAAGTATGTTTGGCAGAGTATATAACAGTAGACGAACGTTTCAGGGACAACATCACACCTTGCTACGGGCGTTTAAGCGTTCTCCGGACATATTTTGAATATTTTCCGACCCTTTTTACAAGATTTTCCCCACCCGTTTTGGACGACTTTCTACCTGCGGTTTTTAGGGATGATTTTCGCCAGTTTTCTCGTCCTAATTTCGACGTTTTTGCAGTCTTTTCTCTCAGTTTTCCTACACTTTGCTTTTTTCGAATGATTGGTTTGTCTGAAGATTTTGACTATTCATCTTCAAAAGGGGTGGAACAAGTGAATCCCGGAGGACATTAAGTCCGTTATCAGCCCTCTTAGATACTACTAAAATTTGAAATGAACAATACACCGAAGCTGCTGAGAAGGAAAAAATTAATGGTGTAGTGGTGTGCCAGAGCAAGCTACTACCGAAGCCAACTGCTCGCCAGTTGTTTGAGAGCAACTCGACTCGCCGACGTTATTCGGTCCTGTTTTTTGTCCAAGAGCCTACTTTTTCTGTAATATTTTACTTTAATATCAAATGCAAATTAATGCCCTATGCTTAACCCCGGGGAAGGGGGTTATGTATATCAGGCGGGAACATTATATATGCATTTTAAGTAGTACTGTAACAAATTATAAATATAATTTAGGTACAGTATCATCCTTGAGTTCTGCTGGATCTACCAAAAGTGGTGGTGTTAAGAAGAAGCGGAAGAAGAACAAGAACGACAAGAGTTATGGCAGCCAGAAGTCATCACCATAGAAACAACTAAATTTTGACTGATGCCGATTTGACTGAAGTCAACGATCACTTCGCAATTGATCTCCACAATCGGAAAACGCAAACTTTTCCGTTTGTACCCCAGCCCCTCCACCCAGTACTTTATGCAACCCCCTAATATAGAGGACGTGCATTACATATTACATAGCAAATAATTATGTAAAAATATGACGAGCACTCTTGGGGTGCAAATAATATGCACTCACTACTAAAATGGGGAGGGAGGGGAGGAGGAGGGGGGGGGGGGGGGGGGGGTGCAAACGGAGAAGATCCTGCCAATGCATTTCACAACAAAAAATCCAAATGAAATAAAATTAAGCTATGATTGCGAACACTAAAAAAATGAAAATCATCAAAAAAACATAATTAATTTTAAATTTCTTTTTAAAGACATTGTCTTTGTGGTCTTTTCACGAAAAAGCTCTTAATTTGTAATGAGTTTACTCGATGTCGACGTATTCTGGGCGGCGAATAATAACAATAAATGTTGTCCATAAGTGCCTTAAACTGCTTATCAACGCTAATTTTGTATGAATTCTTGTGTGATCTACTGCAAGATAGCATAGTCTGAGGTCCCTTATCGAAAATTGACATGCCAGACAAACATGATTGCAAAACTGCAATTTCAGGAAACGGATTATTGCATGAACTCCAGACATGACCCAAATGTTAGTTTGAATTTGAAAGCAGAAAAAAAACTTTTAAAACTTTTTTCAACTGCATATCCAAATTTTCTTTATTCCTACCCTCGTTTTCAAATCTTCTGACTGATGTCAGCATAGAAAAAAAAGTACAGCGAATTCTTATCCTTGCGGAGATATCAGACTGTTCAAAAATTGGAAAAAAAGTTTTAACTAATCTGAAATTCTCCTCAGAAAAATGAAGCTGAAGATCTTGGTACTCATAAGCAAAACTTAAATCTTCATCAATTGGTGTCTTTATTATTGTAACTTTTTCCCATTCGAAATTACAGCACTCCCATTATGATACATTAACGCAGTAACGCTCCAGCTAAACGCTCTATTCCCTCTAAGTAAAGGGTACAATGGGAGAAAACCTTTAAACTGATAGCTTGAAAGATGCTAAAACAAATAAGGAGCACTAGGCATTATGAAAAGACCCAAGGAACCAAGGAGGACAATATTGAGCCAAATTACAGGGTCGAACACACACAATAAAGTCAATTGAATTATTTTTCAAGGGGTCATACGCGTTCTTTGCATAGATAGAGAGCTAACTCTTTTCATGGGTCGAGTCATGGTCTTATCATAGACTATTACAGTCGAGAAATTTCATCATAGGTCAATACAGGTTCTTTTCATGGGTCAAAACAGGGTCTTCTCGTTGGTCCACATAGCTAAAAAATGTTTTCGATTCATGGGTCATACAGTGTCTTTTCATGAGCCAATTAATCAAGCAAAAATATTTTGCTTACAAGATCTTTTCATGCGTTTTTCTGGTATGTAGGTAAAAGTTACTCATCTGTCAGAAACATTCTCAACGAAAGTTAAAAAAAACTTGCCTTCAGATTTTGCAGTCAAAAATGTGTGGTTTTTCCAAGTGCTTTTTCATTAAGGACTTGGGACCGGCAAGGGTGGAGCTATTCAAAAAAAAATTATAGCACCCTATACAATACAATTTATGTACAAACAGAGGTGAAAGAAGTTATATACACAGTTATATACACAGTAGGAAGAGTTTTTTAGTTTATAAAAAAAATGAGTTTGAGAAGTTCTTGTTAAGACATGTTCTTGTTAAGTTCTATATAACTGCAGTAGAAGACTTCCTCTGCCTCAGATGCACTCAGCCATTTCAAGTATCATGGAGGACTTCTGCTGGCTGCACTTGACGCATACAAACGCTAGTGGATCGTTTTTGTGGCTAGCCTCGTGAAAATTGTTTAAAGTGAGTGTGATAATTTCTTCAAGTAAGTATGATGAATAAAAACAAAAATAAAATAAAGTTGAATTGGGAAAATTTTAAATGCTCGATGGGCGTGGGTGTGACTCGAACCCACGTGTGTTGATGTTCTGTTTCTTCGAGATATTAGTTCACTGCACTAAGTTGACTTATTTTTCTGCAGGTTTTTTGATCCAAAGCTTCGTTCTTTCAATGTTTAAGTCGTTGCGAATTTAAAACGGAGATCAACAAACTGAATTGAACAATTTCGAACCGAAGCTCCCAGTTGTGCTGTTTTATTAGCGGTCAGCGCTTAGTGTCATATATGATGCTACAAAAAATCAGCTTTCATTCAAATATGCTACTGTCCGCTTGATTCAATTATAGCTAGGGCTTAGATCGATGGCCCTGATTTCAATTAGTCCTGCTTCGATGTCAAAAAAAAAGAAAAGATTGACGTGAGAAAAAGGAACGGTTATGATTGATGAAGAGAGGTAGAAAAACAATAAACAAAAGCGTTGTTTCTGACTTTAAAAAGCATTATTATAAAAGTGACAGAATTAGGAAATTGACAAATAAAAGTGCTACGCTAGCCTAAACCATAAAACCACTGAAACCAAACCACGCGCAGCACAAGAGTGAATGTTTTTGTTTAATCTCACAGACGTTTTCTTTTTAAATCAGTGAAGTGAGGAAAATAATAAAATAGTCATCAGTAAAGTAAGAATGAGAGGCTTCGAAAGAAGGCATAAAAATTGGTCAATAACTATGCATTGAGATTTTGATGACAGCCGTGATCTGTTTAGCCCCGAAATGACTAGGCGAGCGGCTGGCCAAACAGATGAAGACAATTGAATGAGACGGACAGAGAATGACGAAAACTGAATTGTATTTGGCCCCAAATTGACTAGGCGAGCGGCTGGCCGAATACATTTAGCACGTTTGATTGTTCTGTTGTTTTCCATATTGTTAATATAGCGGGAAAAAAATTTAATTACATTAAGGAAAGTTGGAGGCAACTGAGCTGGACTCGAACCGCGGTCGGAGAAAAGAAATGTTGTTTCTATCGTTAATAATCCACGCCTTTTGACAACTACGCTACTTTCCTCTTCTTCAAGACGTTAGAAGTTTGATGCAGTTCATTGGATGGAGGAAACGTCTCAAGAAAATAAATGTAAAGTTGTTGGAGTTGGAACCGAACCGTAGTTGTGTTTACTTTATTAAACTTTTTTGTGCTCTTCGCAACTGTGCTATTCGACAGCTACTTTTGGTTATCCGACTGCCAGTTTTTCATTTGCACTATCAGTCAATCTTTTTTCCTGTTTGTTGTTGTACTGTTTTCCTGTTTCCTTAGTTTTCCTTTCTCAGTTTTTGCTTTTCTTCTGTCATTGAGCCCATTTCTGTTGTTTGAAAGATAAAGACCTTGGATATTGGATTTCGGGGATTAAACTGGGATTGATCCTCCTTCTGTTTAGTTGATCGTTATTCTGAGCAGTAGTCTTAGTCTCTAGTCTGTTGTGTATCCGGCTAGAAGATTTAGTAATTTAGATGATGAAGAGTGCTTTTGCAAGAGTTGAGTGGGCACTGTCGTTTCTTATATATCAGCTCTGATACTGACAGCATGTTGTGTTTGATTGCTCTTTGATTATAACCGTTCGCCAGTTTAATATGCATTTCCCTGACTGACTTCAAGTTTGCCTCTTCGTGGAGTTTTTGAGTCTGGTACCATCTTGGTTTTCGAAGGCAAATTCGAAGGGCTTGGTTTTGAACGTTTTGTATTCTATTGATAAGGGCATGGGATTGATCCAGCCAGCAAGCATTTGAGTACAGAAATGGTGGTCTGATCCAAGATTTGTAAACCAAAATTAGGCTTTCTTCGTTAACGTTTAGGTTACTAAGATTCCAGAGTTGAAATAGCCTGCTATTCGCTCTTCGTATTAATTCTTTGCAATGTTCATTCCACTCGAGGTGTGGAGTAAGATTGATACCTAAGAATTTTATCGATTGTGTCTTCTGGATGGATATTCCTTTTATGTTGAGCTCTAGAGAAGATTCTTTCTTTGAGGGGTTTTTAAAGATCAGGTAATGAGTTTTATTTGGGTTAATTTTGATTTTCAATGATAAGCACCAATTGATTAGACTATTCAGTGATGAGTGGAGATGTTTTTCTATTAATTTGGGGGGATCGTGACCTATAGTAGAGAGCAAAGTCGTCAGCGAACTATGAGATCTGGACTTTTATTTTCGGCAAACCACTGACGTAAATGAGAAAGAGAATGGGTGCAATTACGCCCCCATGAGGTACTCCAGCTGTCGGGCTGAAACTATCACTGACAGTGCAGTTTATCTTTACGAACACATTCCTTTGCGATAAGAATGAATTTATCCACCTTATGACTGCATTGTTTAGACCTATCGAGTTTAATTTGTGCACGATCCATAGGCGCCATACAGCATCGAACGCTTTTTCGATATCCAAGCATACGAAACCAACCAGTTCTGACCACTAAAAGGCTTCACTGACGTGCTGGCTGAATGATTTTAATGAGGTTGTCTGTGGTGCAGCGTTGTTTCCTGTAAGCACTCTGAGTCTCGCCGAATATTTTTTGGCTTTCACAATATTCCATAACAAAATTTTACACAACAGTTTCATATATTTTGGCTATGCAATTTGTAAGACTAATGGGTTGGTCTTTTGTAAGACTAAATTTCAGCCTTCGATCGGTCTTTGTCTTCTCAATTTTATCTGGGATTCTTTCCGGTTAACTGGAACGAACGATTTGTTTATGGAGCTAGATATGAGGAGACAGGCAAGGGTTTTAGCATTCTTGGGTAATTCTTCAAGGATTTTTTAGCAGATTTTGTCTGGCCCAGGGTATGTTTTTTCGTCTCGTCTCTTAAGGTTTCATCCAATTCTTTTGGTGTAACCACAATGCCAAGTTGTTCAGTATGTTCATTTGTATTAATTATTGCTTCTGTTTCATTTTCAATATTGTCGCAGAGTTCAGAAATTATTAAAGAATCCGTTTCGTGATTTTTCATTTTGTCTTTTAGCAGCTGTTTGAACACTTCACTTTTCTCCTTGTCGGTGACCGCCACGCAATTTTTGTAGAATAATTTTGGGTATTTTGCTGTTTTTTGTTTGGGCTCGTTTTTATTATTTGGTTCTTTCACAAGATCTTTGCCCTTTCTCTGTCTTCTGATCGCATCATTGATTGTTTAATTTTTTTCTGTAGGTAATTTATAAAGAGGTATAAATTTCTAAAAGAGGTATAGTGATCGCCAACTGCTATTTTGAGCTCTCTTCGCCTTTTTATCCACATTTTTATCAGATTTTGCGTCTCAACACTGTAGGGAAACTCTTTTTTGTTAATGCAGGAGTCTTCCAAATATTTGTGTATTAATTCAATTAAACTGGTGCTAAACTGATTTAATTCATTCTTTTTTGGATACTTCACAGGCCTGAGATTTGATGATCTGTGTAATTTTCTTGCATGTTCTCTAAACTTTCTGTAGTTGATTTTTGATTTTAGTTGAATAACTTCACCTTTTCTCAGGTTAAGGGTTGTAAATGTAACTTTGTGATCGCTGCCTAAATCTTCTGATAATTGAAAGTAGTTAAAAGGGGCAAAAAGTGAATTATCGCAAAAGTGCAGATCTAACATATTTTTGCATTTGTTCAGCAGTTTAAAAGTGCCCTCGTCAATAATATTTGTGAGCTTTTCCCTATTTTCAGAATCGTAGGAGCAGTTTGTTTCATGGTGGGGAGCACTGGAGTCGCCAAATATGAAGACATTTCTAAACTTTCCTGAAAATATTTTATCGGTCGAGAGCGGCTTTCCAGGGGAATTGTAAGCAGTTCTTATCCAAAAATCATCGAAAGACTGCAACTTCAGGCAATTTTTAAGTGTTTCTAATGTTCTTCCATTGCTATCAGTTTCTTTTTCTACTGGTTCTATTTGCTTGATAACAATGCTGTTCTTCACAAAGATAGCAGAGCCATGATGACCGTTGTTTCCGTTGCAACGATGTAGTTGTTGAGGAAGGTTGTTTATTTCCGGTTCTTAACTTCATTCAAACAAATTACATCTATTTCTTCTTCTGTTGAGAAGAAAATCAGATCACTTAATTTGTTGTTTAGTCAGCGACAGTTCCATTGCAAAATCTTGAGCTTATCCATTTTGCGAAAAAATTTGGCTGTTTGGAAAATTGTTTGTTTGAATTGAAATAACAGGAGCTGTGTTTGCGCTTTTTATGCTGTCATGTATTCTCTGACCATCAATTTTTTCATTGAAAATAAGTGAGGCGCTGTTAGAGACAATATTTATAATGTCACTGTAGGACATAGTGTTAAGAACTGTTCGTGTCTTGCTCAAAAATTCAGCAACTAGAACAGCAATTTTTCCGTTCATGGCGTTAGATCACTCTTTGCTTGAGAGTTCAGTTTATTAGCTACGGCTGAGAATTTGTTCTCATTTATCTTTTGTGAGGCCTCTGCTAACTTATGCTGATATGCTGGACAGCATCGAAAAACTGTCGCATGAGCACCGCCACAGTTTGAGCATTTGGCATTTTCTTTTGCAACAGTGCATTCTTTAACACTATAATATTTCGAGCAGAGAAGACATCGAATTGCATTAGTGCAATCCCTTGATGAGTGGCCAAATTTTTTACACTTGAAGCATTGCATAACATGTGGTGGTTCTCGGCTTGCTTCACACCGGGATAGCTGATATATAGCTGCCAGCCTATCTTGACGCCATGTTTTTGAGCTGCGTTGACTTGATTGTTTGATTCCGTAATCACGCTTATTAATTTTGTTGGTTGGCCCGTTGCTCGACTTGTTATTCGTGAAACTTTGATGACGTTCATTACGTTGTTATTTAAAAGTTCTTCTTTTACCTCATCTTCAGTAATGCTGTGATGAACGTTTACAATGACAAAACTTGGTTTAGTTTTAGGCTTAGGAAGTGTATTCCTGGCATTCACTTTGGCATTTGGAAAGGCCTGATTTAGGTTTAGTGACAGCATCGAGCATTCTGTTGAAGTGAGGTCCTCTGGCTGAATAAAAAGTCGATGTTGTTCTTCAGTTCTCTTATTTGCTTAATCTTGACGGCTGGAAACTTTGACCTGATTGATTTTGCAAACTGAATTTGTGATGGTCTTGGATCAATTGAAACAATCATCGGTCTTACGTTGTTGATTGGAGTTGGCACCTTGCTGAAACGTTTTCTTTTATTCCTTACTTCAATAAAATCGCTGTCATCTTGCGTTGATTCTTCTGCTGTCATTCTAGCCTCAGATAAAAGTCTGTCAATTTGGCTCATGTTGAGAGTCAGCCCCAATGAGGCTCTGAGTTAAAGGAGAGAGCAAATTAAAAGAGCTACTTACAAAGATAAAGCTAAGAACGAAGGGGATTAAAAAAAATTTGAAGAGCGAAGTTTAAAAGAGAAAGGTAATTGAAAAAGTCAGGATTTAAAATCTTAAGCAACTTTTAGTGAAAAATCTCTTTTTGTAAAAGACTCACTCCCAAAGGACGTTCCTGCACAAAGTGGAATACTTCCTTGTGGCTTTCCTATCACACTTTGAGGTACTGATCCGAAAGTGACATTAATAGCGTTTTAATCATCATGGACAAATTAGGCTATTCAAAAAAATTATAGCACAATTGATATAGCACGCTACAAGCCATACATAAACAGCTTTCCGAAAAACAGAAAAAAATCAAATAAGCATAAAACTTAATGAAATTGTATGTGCGACCATATACAAGTACACAGAGATCCTAGAAACAAATGTCTTCAACAAGCATAATGTTCAAAACCTAACTACGATCAATTGTATTTCAATTGAATGTTATATGAGCAGGGGTCGCCTATTTTGAAGACAAAAATGTGGGCAAACAGTGAGTCTAGTGACATTGCAATCAAGCACGCAATAATAGATGAGAAAAAATTGACGCAGGAAAATTGTACAGAAGCAAAAAGAAGTTGTTTGGATATATCAGGAGGGTTCTTCTGTTAGCTGCAAACAATTGCTATTAAATGAAAACATTACCATATCTCGTGAAAAAAAATATTTTGGCTCCTAATAACTGACAAAACAACAGAGAGAATATAACAATATTTTACCAAAAAGATGAGAATGACGAGCTTTCAAAACACAAATAGTAGAGAGGTGTTAAATTGTAAGAAATAGCTTGCGGTAACAGCATTTTGCAATATTAAGCGCTCATTTTAAAAAAAAAGACAGGTTCAGACCACGCCTTTAAACGTGATTAGACTACAACAATTCGATCACTTTCTTCTATTTTTAGTCAATGCTTGCTTTATCGCCAGTATATTGTTTGGTTCTTTTTTGATTAATACACTGTCAAGGTTGACCAATTTACATGGAATACTTCGGTCGAGGACTGTAGTTTTATGGATCTAGATCCCGACCACGGTAGCTGGGTAATGTGCAAACGCACATGAAGTTTCGACTCGTTTTTTGACAACCTTTGGTGAAATTTCAAGTAGAGAAACTTGAAGAAAACATCAATTTTTTTTTACAAAAGAGTTCAAAAACTTTCCATTGTTAACTCTCATAAAAGAATTTGAAGCATTCAAAAAATATATGAACCTTCAAATAGATAAGCTATAATTGTGATATACGGACAGACAACATTGACATCCACAAAAATGCAGGTGGAAGATTTCAATGTGGGCATCCCGAGCTGGAACTGTTGAAATGCGTACTGATATAAATGAACATTAAAATATTGAAGTGGAATAGAAAGAAATGCCATCTAATAAAATCTTAAAGCAGACGCAAGGAAGCAAAAAGGTTAGATTAATCATTTAAAGAACTCAAAGAACCGAAACATTTGAAAAAAGCTTAAAAACAATTTAGCTGTGATAAAAAATGAATCTTAATGTGAAGACGGCTGAAGAAAGCCGGTATCGCAGCAAAAACTAGGATGATCTGTCCCCGAGTATTGAAAACACTCTTAAAACGCCAAAACTCAATTGTTTTTAAGATTTTTAATTGCTCCCAAACGAAGTTTGTAGCAATTATATTAGTCCTGTCGGTCTTCTTTAATGCTGTTTTTCGCCTGAACAATTTTTTGCCAGACGCTTTTGACTTTTCGTCCTCAAAAACGAGATAAACAGGTAGCGCCCAGCGGGCATTGAGTGCTCTTAGAGCTTTTCAGCTCTATTTCAGTTAAAACATTTGGAGACTTATAATAATGGTGTGAAGGGCTTTCGTTAGAGGTTGAACACACCCCCACTCTTGACCCCCCAACTATTGCCCGACCCCGACCACGCTGTTGCCCCCATCCCACTGTTGCCTATCCCTCCACCCTCCCCATCAACCCCCTAGCGCACCCATTCCCCCCCCCCCCCCCCGTGGCTACGTTCGAACAGCCGCTCGCTAAAAACACGGAATTTCATACTAATTTTAACAATTTTTTTCAAGCATTTTGAAAATTTCTGTCATTTTTCGATTTGATTTGTTTCAGCCCTAGGTGTCTAGGAACCTCCTCTAGGTTTTTGTATTAGCTTACTGAATCGTTTCTATTAGTAGTGGAAAGGTTTCAACATTTTAACATCACAATTTTTAGCGTTTTCTTGAAAAAACGTGTAAATTTTTTCAAGTTTTTTGACATTTTCTTTATTCACGTTTTTCCAGATGCAGGGGCCAGAAAACGTCTTTAAGGTTTTGATAATAATTTACTGAAAATATTTATTTGCAATGAAACAGCGTTCATTTCTTCAAATTTGACAATATTTAGCGATTTTAAAAACTCAAGAGCCACATAACCTCCTCTAGGGTTTGATTATAAGTTAATGCATAGCTTCTGGATGTAATGTAATGTTTTTCAAGATTTTAATATTAGCAATTTTAAAAACATTTCCAAGTTTTGGAATGGTTATCAATATTTTAGTTGCTCCAGCTTTAGCAGTTTTTTGTTAAAATTCAATTTTTCTTCAAATTTTCGAAAAATTACTATTATGTGGCAAGGTTATGGATCTTTATGAGCCAGTGAAACAATTTAAAGCTTGAAATAGGGTTGCTGGATGGCCTCTTAAGACATTGAAATGGTTTTGAAGATTTTTGTATCATGAGTTTTTGCCGAAACATTTGAAAAAATCTTAAAAACAATTTAGCTGTGATAAAAAATGAATCTTAATGTGAATAGTTGCTCCAGAATGGTTATCAATATTTTAGTTGCTCCAGCTTTAGCAGTTTTTTTGTTAAAATTCAATTTCTTTTCAAATTTTCGAAAAATTACTATTATGTGGCAAGGTTATGGATCTTTATGAGCCAGTGAAACAATTTAAAGCTTGAAATAGGGTTACTGGATGGCCTCTTAAGACATTGAAATGGTTTTGAAGATTTTTGTATCATGAGTTTTTGCAAGAGTTTGTTGGAATTGCAATTGTTTTCAAAATTATTGAATATGTTTGTCCTTTTCTTAGTTTAGCGATCATTTCTGACCAACAAAGCTTTTCAAGTCTTGCAGATGGGTTACGTGACATAACTCCAGAGATAAAAACTAGTTTTTGAACATTTTCAGTGCGAAATCTGGAAGCTTTTCTTTTAAGTTTTGCAAAATTTTGCAATTTTTTTTAATATCATTTTCTTATTTGTTAACTAAAAGGCTATTAAACTAAAAGTTGCAGAGTCGAATCAAGCTTAAGCTAGCCTCACCAAACCGTGGCTACTGACAAAGCCAACCACTCGCCGGTGGTTTGAGAGCAATTGTCTTGACGTTAGTGGGCTATATTTAGGACTTTTATTTTCGTAATTTTTTCTCGTTCAAAATTACTGCCCTCCAATTATGATACATTAGCATTAACGCTCCAGCTAAACGCCCTGTGACCACTCAGTAAAAGAAACAATGGGAGAAACTTTTAAACTATTAGCTTGAAAGATGCTAAAACAAATAAGGAGCTCTAGACTTAATTAAAAAACCCAAGAAGTCAAGGAGGACAATATTGCCCCAAATTACGCGAATGGGCACACACAATAAGTCAATTCAATTTTTTTTCAAGGAATCATACGCGTTTTTTTCACAGATGAAAACGATGGTTAGATCAATCTTTTCATAGGTCGAGTCATGGCTTAATCGCAGACTATTATAGTGGAGACATTTTTTCAAAAGTCAAAAGAGGTTCTTTCGTGGGTCAAAACGGGGTCAATCGACTCACTGGTCATACAAAGTTATTTCATGAGCCAATTAATCAAACAAAATTACTTTGCTTACAGGATCTTTTCATGCGTTTTTCTGGTGGGTAGAGCTGAAAAAGTTACTCACCTGACAGAAACTTTCTCAAGGGAAGTTAAATTAAAAAAATTCCCTTCAGATTATTCGTTCAAAAATGTGTGGCTTTTCCCAATGCTTTTTCATTCGTTTCAATCAGAACTTGGGATGGTAAGGGTTAGGCTATTCAAAAAATTATATTGAATTTTATATAGAACCTTACAAGCCATACATGTTGTGATACCTCAATTGGTAGAGATGCAAAACTGTCATCATTTTTGTTGAAGTTCCCAACTTGGATTGGCGGTAAGAATCCACAATCGTATGTTCAAATAATTTTGAAGCTCTAAGAATGATATTTTGAATTCTGACACGCATAAGAATAAGCAAACGAAATCAACGAAGATTATGAGAAGAGTGAGTTTGATCGATATTAGCAAAGTGGGTTATGTGCACAGACTGAACAAATCACTTTTT